>NC_061829.1:41082366-41084866 GCF_019202785.1 Penaeus chinensis
AACGAGTAGTATATGAATGATTCCGATATGGTTGCAAATTCGCTCATTAAGAAAACTACTATTGTTTTTATTTTTAATGTCTGGGTAATATTGATATTTAATCCATTGGATCTGGTTGTCTCGTGGCTTGTGCACGGCTTATAATCTGGGGCCTTGTGGTTTGTGTGTGGATTATAATCTGGGGCCTTGTGGTTTGTGTGTGGATTATAATCTGGGGCCTTGTGGTTTGTGTGTGGATTATAATCTGGGGCCTTGTGGTTTGTGGGTGGATTATAATCTGGGGCCTTGTGGTTTGTGTGTGGATTATAATCTGGGGCCTTGTGGTTTGTGTGTGGATTATAATCTGGGGCCTTGTGGTTTGTGTGTGGATTATAATGTGGGCGCCTTGTGGTTTGCGTGATTTACAGTCAAGGCATTAGGCTTACTTGAGCGGCAACTCCCAGGTGTGTGGCTTGTTGGCATACGCACAGTATGAAGGTTCTTTGTTTCCATCTTGGCAGTGCTTTTAGCCCTGTTATGCAGATGTATTTTTGCTATTTTGCCATTTTCTGAAGCTATAATTGTCTTTGGTTATGCTTTATCAAGGTGGTAATAGACCTGTTATGCAGGAATATATTCCTGCCCGATAGGAATTGGTTCCTGTATGTGGATATAGTCTCCTCCCAGGTGGTGGTTCTCTCCCTGGCATGGCTCTCAGATGATTTACTCCACCCTTCTGGACTGGTGGAATCTTGCAGGATATTGCAAATGAATCCCTTCTTCCAAGTGCTTTGTGCATTTGGGATGGGATGTCCCTGTCGCTTGCCACTTGGCAGTAATTTCCCTCGGCGAGACGACCCTGTTTTGCCTCATCTGCTCCAGACAGAATAAGATAAAAAGAGTTATCAGTAACTTAATAAAACTGTTAGCTAGTGTGAAGAGCTAGAAGATAAGTACTGGAAATTACAGAAGAATTTGCACATGAAGTGGTTTATATCTCTAGGGAGTGTTTGTAGTGGGTGTGAGTTCCCGCTAGTATGGCTGGGTGCTGAAGGTGAAATGGAGTTCTATGGGGGGAGCTGGAGAGGCTCCCCAGTCAGTGAAGGATCGTGGAGGGAATATCTCGGAGCCTGTGCCTGCGGTCCAATGAGAGAGCCGAGAGGTGTCCATGTTAGCCAGTCGGGTTATGGATATAGCTGTGGACCTGATGTGACTGAACCTGGAAAGTATGCTGAGGCTCAGGTTGCAGGTTGTGCTGCTGCAGCATTTTCCTCTGTCCATCAGTGGATTCTGGTTGAAAATTGATAGATGTAATTGCTTTATTTTACACCTTACACTTGCCATGGCTTGTTACCTGCTCGTCAAAAACTTCTAAATCAGGATTCATTTTTAATCATTAATGTTAAGATGACGAGTTGGTTTCGTTTTGTTGCCTTGTTGAGAGTGAAATACACACAGACTATTGCCTGTGTAAGATAAGGAGAAAGAAGTACAGATAGAATAAGAAGTGTGTTACGGGAAGGGAGGGGAGGTAAAGTGATTGGATTTTGTATCAGATCTTGCTTCTCTGTTTCTGTCTGCCTGTCTGTTTCACATGTCTCTCTTGTTTCTCTGTCTCTTTATGTCATGTGTCTGTCGCTCTATTCATTATTTTTCTTTCTTTCCGTATTTTCCCCTGAAATATTGAGAATTGTTAAATATTACAGTTATTATGGTTTTCTGCAGAAGCTACAGGATCTTTTTCTGTTTTTGTTTTCCAGATAATACCAGCCAGGGAAAATGTCAAGAAACCAAGCAAGAAGAACTGCCACTTTATATACTTCTTTGGAAGCGAAAACTAGTGAGTAAAGGGAGAGAGGAGTAATTCAAATTCAATCCAGAATTTTTACATGATTTGTAACCGTTTTTGTTTCTCTGTATCTCTGTTTCGCCTGCCGCCCCTTTGAGGTGGGTGAATACTTAATGCATATCTGTAAATTGAGGTGAGTACATAATGCATGAAAGTCATTCATTGTGTAAAATTGGGAGTGAAGATGTAATGCCCTTCTCTTGCAGTGCCTGGATAGAGTCGGCTAACGTGAAGCCCTATTTCCAATACAAGAATCGTCTCATGAACGCCAACAAAACTGCTCCCTTCAAGGATGCAGTTGGAGCCATTGAGAAGTACATTAGCGAAAACAATATTGCGGTAAGTTACAGAGATGCTCTTTTTGTGGGCCAGGGTGGGGTGGAGCAAGTGACTGAATGCTTGAATGAGTTCGAAATTTTACCAGAAAAAGTCCTGCTCTGCTTATTGTCCACAAAACAATCCGTAGAATATAGTGTAATGTGGATGGGAGATCCTGAATTTTTTTTATTTTGTACTTAGCGAAGCCATATTGGAATTTGCCAACTGTATAACATTTATCTTGACAATTGTGCTTATTTTAATGTGATTGTAGGTAGCACATGCTAATAATCTCTTGTATTGCTCATCTTGTCAGTTGTAGCTTAATCTCCCTCTTTTATTTTGTTTTTAATA
>NC_061829.1:41104866-41109866 GCF_019202785.1 Penaeus chinensis
CTGACCTCAGAAAAGGGGGACCCACCTTTCGCCACGCAGCTCCACAGGTTCGCCACCTGTGAGGGTTGTGAACGGTGCAGGCTCGGAGGAGCCTGGTCTGGGGATGGATGGATGGAGGGCCTCCTGCGCGGGCATCACAGTCGGGGTTTTGCCTCGTCATTGCTCACCTCTGCACGGCCTTCCTTCCCCAAGACAGAGCCTATGTGGTTGTCTACTGGCACTCAACGTTGGCACCAGAGGTTTCACTAGCTTTTTTCATTCCTCACACCGGAATTTTGTCCTTAGGTTATACAAGTCGTAATTCTCACTGCCTCAGTTGTTATTGCAAGCACTTGGATTTTCAGGCTATGTTGCTTTCACTTCCACTCGACGATTCCACTTGCCCTGAACCATCTGGCGGGGAGTTTTTTATTTTAATTTTTTAACACATCACTTTTTGACGGACTTCTGAAGTGTCTAGCACTAATTGATTATAATGGCAAGTTAGTGGCACTGGAAATGCCTACAGGGAAGTCTCATAAGCGGTGGATGCACTGCTGGCAGAGTCGTCCACGACGGCCACGAGGAGCTCATCGTCCTGGTCGTGGCCTTCGTGGGGGCTCTCGGTCTCCTCCCCAGCAGCAGGCCGGCTGTGGCCTTCCCCCGCGCCCCCCGGCCCCCCCTCACCCCCTCCAGCCTCCTTGGGGATGCCCTTGGGGACGCCCGCTCCCAGGGGCGGGGTCTGCCTCTGTGCGCGGGGAGCCTCCTCCGCGATGGCGGGCCTCTGCCGCGCCGCGCTGGTGGGCGTGGAAGGCAGGGAGCTGGGTGACGTGGGCGGCGTGGCGAGGTCATAGTCGCTGGCCTCCTCCCGCAGGGTTATTCTAGCCGGCACGCCCCTTCCCTCGGGCGCCGGGGCCACCCTGTGGTACGGGTGAGTGGCGCTGAGGCTGCGCTTGTGCACCCTCACTGGGTCTGGGGCGTAGGAGGTGGGCGTGGCCACGCTCAGGCTGCGATTGTGGCTGCGGACGCTTACGGGCGGCGGGTGGCCGTGCGCGGGGCTGCTGCCGGCGACGTTGAGGGAGTCGCGTCGGATCCACGGCTGGGCCTCCACGAAGTCGCAGGAGGTGTTCGAGGAGTTCCTGGAGTGGCGCTTGTTGTCCTGGCCCTTGGAGGAGCGGAAGGAGCGCGTGAGCGTGCTGGCCGGCGTGTAATAGTCGGAGCCGTGGCTCTGCGTGTCGAAGAAGTCCACCTTGTAGTAGGCGTCGATGCCGTTGAGGGCGTCTTCGAACAGGATGGAGTCGGTGCGCTGGCAGCCCCCCGTGCGGCAGTTCTGGAGGTAGAGGTCGGGCAGGTTCTCGAGAATCTTGTTGAGGGTTTTCTGCTGGTACTTGTACGTCTCCCGCAGTCGCAGCAGCTGGTGGGCACTGAACTTGCGGATGCGGTGGCGCTGGAACACGTAGTTCTCCCGCACGCGGTTCATCTGGGACACCGAGTAGTCGCGGATGTTGTTCAGCTGAAAGGGAAGGCCAGGGGTTAGGAAACGGAAGGAGGAAGCTGCTGACTTGACTAAAAGCTCGCCTATGGTTTTGTCTTATTTTTCCTGAGAAGGCATGAGGAACCTCACCTGATCGAGGTATTGGTCCTTGACTGTGGTGAGGCCCTGGGTGCTGTAGTCCCTCAGGTCCTTGAGATGCTTGGTCTGGCCGCCGTAACTTTCCCTGATGCGCTCCATCTGCAAGTAGCAGCTGTCCTTGATGCTCACCACCTGGAGGGGAAAAGAACCAGGAATAATTTTTTGAACCGTCACATGAGTGCTCTACTAGTTCTATTTTGTCTCACTTTCAATCTACAAATGATCATGACTTCCCACAAACACGACCAACTTTCCTCTCTTTGTGCATTTATCTCAGTGCGCGTACAGCAAGAACCAGGCAAAACGTGTCTCACCTGAGCATTATAGTTTTCACGCAGACGCTCGAGCTGTTGGCTCTTGTAGGACTCGACGCTCTCGAGCAGCTTCCTGATCTGGCGTGCCTTGGGGGAGAGCCTGTCCTTGCAGCAGCAGCAGGACCAGCAGCATTGCCAGCCCAACCTGGGGGGAGGAAGAGTCTTTAGAGTGGGTGCCTCGCCGGCGTGGGGAGGGGGGGGGGGGGGGCAGGAGACGCAGCAGTGCAAATGGCAGATGCTAATGAAGGGGAGAAGGGTATAAAGCAGGGCATAAAGCAGGGCATAAATACAGGGGTATGTTGCAGGGCATCAGTACAAGGGGGCTTACCTGTCCATGAGGTAGTTGATGAGCTGGACGAGGAGGGTGACGAGCAGGAAGAGCGTGGCGCAGGCGAAGCCGAACAGGAGCGACTCCGTGTACAGGTTCCTGAGGGGCTGGTCGTCGAGGCCGAGGAACACGACCACTGACGTGTTGCTGACGCTGTTGTAGGCGAAGCACTTGTAGCGGCCCACGTCGGCGCGGCTGACGTTCCTGATGAGCAAGTGGCCCGAGGGCAGCACCTCCATGTGAGGGTCGGACGTGACGGCGGCCGCCTCGAGCCCGCGCAGGTGGTGCGACAGCCAGCCCTCTCTCTCGCCGATGCTGTCCTTGTGACGGAAGACTTGCGTGGAGGCGGAGAGCCACAGGATGGCCGCCGGCGGGTTCGCGGTCACGTTGCACTCCAGCAGGGCGCTCTGGTCGCCCTTGACGCGGCGCCACGGGCTCGGGGCCTCGGTGGCGGTCGGCGCCCGGCACGCCAGCACCTCCAGGTGCGCGGCCAGCTGGACAGCGGAGCGCGCCGTGCCGTCCGTGCACTGCAGGGGCGCCACGCCGCTCCAGCGGGAGACGTCGCTGTCGATGAGCGTCTGAGGCAGCCAGTGGTGGTGGCAGTCGCAGCGCAGGCGCGTGCCGGCCAGCAGCACCACGCTGTGGTTGGCCACCCGCCGCAGGGACAGGGGGAGCACCGAGAGGGACGAGTTGCGCAGGTCGAGCAGCTCCAGGTTGGGCAGGCCGTCGAAGGCCACCTCCTCCACCTCCTGGAGGCTGGGGTTGTTGGCCAGGCTGAGGGAGCGCAGGCCGTGCAGGCCCGTGAAGGCGCCGTGCTCGACGCGCTCCAGCCGGGCGTTGTCGGCCAGGCTGAGGTGCTGCAGCCGCGGCATCTGCGCGAACACGAACTCGTCGATGTTGACCACGGCGGTGTGGCTTAGGTCGAGGGAGCGCAGGGCGGCGGCGTGCTCCAGGGCGGCCAGGTGCACCTGTTGCAGCGGATTGTGGTGCAGCCGCAGCTCCTCCACGGCCGCCGACGCCACCAGCCCGTCCGGCAGCTCCGTCACGAAGTTGTGCGACGCGTCGACCACAGCCAGGCTGCGGCCGTGCAGCCGCGGCAGCTCGGAGACGCGCGCGTGGCTCACGTTGAGCAGCCGCAGGGCGGGCGCGTCACGCAGCCACTGGCTGTGCAGCACCACCAGCTGGCTGCCTGATATGTCGAGGTGCGTGAGGGCGCGGAGGCCGTGCAGGGCGGCGCGCGCCACGCGGTGCAGCGGGTTGCCTCGCAGGTCCAGCACCTGCAGGCGCTGCAGCCCCAGCAGGTCGGTGGCGCCGAGCTCCGTGAGGCGGCTGTGCGAGGCGTTGAGGTGCACGAGCGCAGGCACACGCGCGCCCAGCTCACTGTGACTCAGGGTCATCACGCCGCTGTGCGACACGTCCAGCGTCTCCAGCTGCGGCAGCGACGGAAGGTCCAGGCTCCGCAGGCGCCCGTGGCTGACCTGCAGGTGGCGCAGCTGGGGCAGCCGGGACAGCAGGTGCGCCGGCACGGATGCGTAGCCCTCCAGCACCAGCGACTCCGTGTCACGCGGCGGCAGGGGCGGCTGCACATCGCCCGGGGCCGCCCTGCACACCACCTCGCGCGGCGGGCGGCACCGACATGCGCTGGGGCACGAGGAACCCGCGCCCGGCGCGCCCGCCCCTCGGGCTGCACTAGGTAGGGCGCGGGCGAGCGAGTCGCCCTCGGGAATGACGGCGAAGCAGAGGCTGGCCGCGGTGGCCGCGAGGGCCACGCGCCAGAGCCACCATTGCGGCCGTGCGCTCGCCGCCATCACCGCGCGCGGGACCTGCGGGAGACACGCGTTAGGCTCGAGGGACAGGGGGGGGGGGGGGTCCTGCAATTTACAAAAATATGGCAGAGCTTTTGTTTGATGCAGAATGACTTCTTTGGTGACTTTGTTGCTCTAGATTTAGGCGTTATAGTAATAGCCGGGGAAAGGGGGACTCTTTGGAAAAGGGACTGGACTACTCCAACAAGGAAGGGCAGCCGTACTTACTGCCCGTGCCCGCTGCTCATACAGGTGGTCTGCTCCAGGTCGGAATCACACTCAAAAATATTATCCTAGTGCATGCACGTTTGACCCTCCCCCCTCCCACTACAGGTAGCTAAGTCATCTCACTGACCTAGTTACGTTTGGTGATGTATTTCCCAACGTACTCCACTTTGTTTCGAAACTGGATCAGGGAAACGAGAGGCGTCTGTGCACTCCCTCCCCCTCGCAGGGACTGACTCGTGCGTACCCAGGCACCGTCTTGGCCTCGCAGGAGGAAGGATTGGAGAGCGGCAGCTCCGCCTTTGCTGCGAATCTCACGCGACTTCACCTCTGCTAGCGCTCAGCTGACTGCGGCGCTATATCGGGGGCCGAGCTCCCGCCCCGACCCCGCTAGACGGACTACACAGCTACCACCAACACTACTCGCTCTCTCTATCTCTCTCTCTCTCTCTCCGTCTCCCCTCCCCTCCCCTCCCCTCTCTCTAGTATCGACCGGCGACGCCTCCTCCTCCTCCTCTTCCTCTTCTTCCTCTCTCTATTTCCTCTCTTTCTTGGTCGAGGCCTCCATATCATCTACGTCGTATGTCCTCCTCGGCCTCGCCGCCGTGCCCCGGCTGTCGGTATTGTTCTCGAAGCCTTTGCCGTAACGAGTCGTCCGCGGGTCGTCTTGCCAGCGTGGCGGACCCGTTTCGGCTCAAGACGACCCTGGATGAATG
>NC_061829.1:41112366-41119866 GCF_019202785.1 Penaeus chinensis
GTGAGGGAGAGTGAAGGGGGAAGGGCGGGGAGAGTGGAGGGAGGAGGGGGGAGAGAGTGAAAGGGACGGGGGGGATGAGGGGATCCGGGAGAGAGTCAAGTTGTTTTTAGTTAAGTGGACCACAGTTAAGTGGACCACAGGCGATCACGCGCCCACTTGCAAACACACACAAACGTACCCCCTCCCCCTCATCCATATGCATGGCACATGTTGGCAACTTCTTGAGCGCCCCCCCTACCTACAGAGCTAAATCCCGTACGAATGTTCGCCTCGATTTCTTTTAACAAGGAGTGTCTTTCATGACTTTGCTGTCGTTGTTGTTGTTGTTGTATAAGTAGTAGTTTCATTAACTGGTGTAGTACAAGTAGAGCGTTTTCATAAGCCAATCGTTCCCTCGCATCGAATTGCCTTAGGCCGCCGCGTGCATGATGGTGGCGGCGGCGGCGTCATGCGGGGAAAGCCTTGTGGGGTGGGGGTTCCTCCCTCCCCCTCCCCCTCATGCGGCAATGTCAAGGTCAGCGGGGATGGGAGGAGGGAGAAAATTGTGGAAAGAACAAAGGAGGGGGTAAAGAACGGAACAGGGAGAGAGGAAGGGGGGAAAGGGAGAGAGGGAGGGAGAGAGTGAGAGAGGGAGAGAGGAAGGGGGAAAGGGAGAGAGGGAGAGAGTGAGAGAGGGAGAGAGGGAGAGAGGGAGAGAGGGAGAGAGGGAGAGAGGAAGGGGGGAAAGGGAGAGAGGGAGAGAGGGAGAGAGGGAGAGAGAGACAGATAGAGATGGAAAAAAGAGAAAAGAACAATAGGAAAGGGAAGAGGAACACGAGGGACCAGACGTCTGTCCCGAATGTCCTTGCTGCTGCTGCTCCTCCTCCTCCTCCTCCTCCTCTTCCTCCTCCTCCTCCTCCTCGGTCGTGACATGTTGCAGCTGTGCGTGACGGAGGGGGTGAAGCGCGGTCACCCCGCCTGCTTTCCCTTTCACCTCTCTCCCTCCCTCTTCCTCTCCCCTCCTCCTCTTTCTCTCCTTCCACCTCCTCGTCGCCCCCCTCCTCCCCCCTCCTCTCTAGCGGAGGAAACTAAGTGCGAGGCCGGAAAAGATCCCCCTCCTTAACCCCCCCCCCCTCCCACGACTTCCCACGCCCGGAACACCACCTACACGCATACACACACGCGCGCGCGCACGTACCCTGGGGAATGGCGATCATAGGGGGAGGGGGGAGGGGAGGGGAGGGAGGGGAAGTGGTGGGGAGGGGGCGTCGCAGAGGCGGGGATGGTGATGAAGAGGTGGGGGAGGGGGTGATGAAGACAGACAGACGCCGGTGCATTGTACTTGGCTGCCCGTCAGTGTGGGAGATACGAGGAGGCCATGTTGAAAGGTCTATCGGATCTATCTGCACGGTGATTAATCGCTGTATATGCATATCAATTTTAAGCCCAAAGACCTCAGAAGATGAGGAGTAGGTCTACTCGCGTGCGTGCGTGCGTGCGTGCGTGCGTGCGTGCGTGCGTGTGCCTCTGCCTGGATGGCGTGCGCGGGCGAAGGCATCGGGGGAGGAGAGAGAGGACGCTAAACAACCGGAAATAAGCGACACTTGCCGAGAAAGGACGCCGTAATTGGATCATTTAGAGGAAGGTCGCCGTGCGTGCGTGCGTGCATGCGTTCGTTCTCCTCGGTCAAGATACGAACACAGATTAAGAGGCGTTGTTGTTATTAGTGCTTTTATTGTTCATTAACAACAATAATAACAAATGATAATAAATAATAATAATCGTTATTGTTATATTGTATGTATTTTAGACGGAGCACAGGCGTTTATGCTCGCACCCACGCCCGCAGGTGACCGCTGATCATCCAAACCTTTGCTTTCTGATGAATCATTTTCTCGCCTCTGCCGAGGCTATTTTTAGTAACAAATGACTAGGGGGGGGGGGCTACTTAAGGTGATGTCTCACGGCTAAATCTGTGTGTGTGTGTGTGTGTGTGTGTGTGTGTGTGTGTGTGTGTGTGTGTGTGTGTGTGTGTGTGTGTGTGTGTGTGTGTGTGATTTCAAGAGGCATGATACATCTCACAAGCTCTTTACCTCAACATACATATGTATCATTATCTTATCAATGCTGCTAGCTTGCTCTCCCCTCCCTCCCCCTCCCCCTCCCCCTCCCCCTCCCCCTCCCCCTTCCCCCTTCCCCCCAACACCACGCTACTCCTTCGCTTGCTCAACCCTCTCCCCGCCCCCCTCTTCTGTTTCCCCCAATGTCCACGAGGAAAGGTCAGAGGAAAGAGAGAGTGAAAGTGAATTTGGAAGTGGGCGAGAGAAAATGAGGGCTGGAGGAAGGGGGGGGGGGGGTAGCGTGCAAGGGTCAAGGTTGGATGGGGGGGGGGGTGACCGAAAATCGGTTTGTTTTAGGTGGAGGGATACGCACGCACGCACGCACGCACGCACGCACGCACGCACACACACACACACACACACACACACACACACACACACACACACACATACATACACACACACACATATGTGTATTATTACACATAGAGAGAGCCTCCCCACCACTGCGCTTCGTATCCTCTGCTCGTGATTTTGCTGAATTCGTATTCTGCTGACTCGTGGCACGGTAGGAACCAGCACGTGGCACCCCGTGGCACCCCGTGGCACCCCCCTCCCTGCCCAGCTTTAAAACTCTTGATTATATTCCCCTCGCGGGCCGCAGCTTAGTTGTTGGCACCCCCCTCCTCTTGCCATGCATGCAGAGCAGGAGAGTGCTTGTGTCTGCTCTTAATTTGCGATAACGCGTAGATCCACGGTGGCCTCGGGACGGAGGGGCAGTGGCCGTGGCACCATGTGTCCGAGGTGTACGATGTTGGCACCGGCAACAGCCCGCAGTGCCACAACTAAGTGTACCCTGCTCCACCCCCACCCCCCACCCCACCTCCCATCCCCGGTCCTTCCCCGACTTGGTGACCCCCCCCCCCCCTGCCGTTGGAAGGGCTCCGCGTGCGTGACTGCAGTGTCCAGGCGGGGGAGGGAGAGGGGGAAGGGGGAGGGGAAGGGGGGCTCATTCACATTCTGGACTGACAGGCACACGCGGCCTCGCACCCACGCGCTGCATGCACGCTTGCACGTATGGCACCACGAAAGGGTGACGGGAGAGAGAGAGAGAGAGAGAGAGAGAGAGAGAGAGAGAGAGAGAGAGAGAGAGAGAGAGAGAGAGAGAGAGAGAGAGAGAGAGAGAGAGAGGAGAGAGAGAGAGAGAGAGAGAGAGAGAGAGAGAGAGAGAGAGAGAGAGAGAGATATCGCATTCGCACACCATCTCATCGGCTAATGAAGCGCGTGCGAGGCAATTCCACTCAACAGTCGGAGGCTAAAGCGATAAAACCCAATTTCCGGAGCGCGGCGAGACAAGGCAGGAGGAAGGGAGGGAAGGGGAGACGAGTCATGGAAGATTGTGGATGAGTCAGTCTCGGCGAGTCTTCGCGTGAGTCGTTCCCGAGTAGCGAGAAGAAGGCATCACTGCCATGCTCGTACTCAGAACGCGCAAATTCAGGGCTCTCCTTTGTGGTTACCCTTTCTCTTTGTTGCCGAGCCGTTATTGGCTGTTTCCGCGTAGTCATCATCGTTAGGGCCTCGACCTTATGGGATGTGTCGGTTTATGGAACTTGAGAGCGAGTACGTGTGCTCCTTTGTGCGTGGGCGTCTGTGCCGCAGGAGAATGATGTCCTAAAGGGCGTTGACCTCCGCGGCGGGAGGCAGTGAAGGTCGTGGCACGGCTCGCGGGCGGCCGTCGAGCGGAGGAGGAGCCGTGCCCCGGGCGACGCCGACACCTGTAGGTGTGGTCGACAGGTGAGCAAAGCGACAGCTGGTGTACGGGACGCCGTTGCGCCTCGCCGCTCCCTGCGGTGCTCGTATGGCAAAGAAGCTCTCAGAAAGCACAGGGAACTGTAGAGGCAATGAGTCAGCTTCGCTGTTAAGTCTGTGCCACACTACGTGCACTCTCTGCGACACCCCGAGGCCGCCCCTGCATACGGTGCCCGGCGAGCCAGAGCCATGGGGGCCGAGGACCAGGAGCCAAAAGCCCGCATTGTCTCGAGTGCGAGGCTCCGGCGCTGGCGACGTGGCTACCATATATCGACCTCGCGGTGCGTGGGCGGAGGTGCGGCCGGACCCCGGTTGAGCGCGTGCCTTTCGTGTGGCGGGCGTCGGGCGCGCCTCCGGCCGGGGCAGGAGAAAAGGCGCAGGAGGAACGGTCTTATGGAGCAACAATGGAGGACTTTGTGAAAGAGAAATTTCCATCGCTCACCGCTACCCCCTTCTCCCCACTCCCTCCCCTGCCCTCGCTGCGCCTCCCCCTCCCGTGGCTGTGTTGATTCATTCTTAGCAACAAAACAACTTCCTCCCCCTGTAACCCCCCACCCCCGCTGTTGCCAAAGAGGACCGCCGCTCAACACTTCCAAAAGTCCATTCATGTACACTGCATCCACGAACATAAATCAACACGTGTTTGTTGATATTGTCTCAAGGTTGTCCACACGAAGCGGGCCCTACTTCTTGCCTTTGCAATTCGCTCCTCAGCCTACCAACGCCCCCACCCTCCCTCCCCTCTTTCCTCGTCCATGTCTGTCTGCCTGACTACCTCCCTCCTCCCTCACACCCATGTTCTCCTCCCTCTCTTTCTTGTCCTTCTCCTCCTCCTCTTCATTTCCCATCCATTTCCCTTCCTCTTCCCAACACACACATGTACGGGGTCTACCAGGAAGCTTCGCGGTACAAGCTCAATGCCAGAGAGGAGAGAGGAGAGAGAGGGAGAAAGAGAGAAGGAGGGAGGGAGGGGGATAGAGAGAAAGAGAGGGAGGGAGGGGGAGGGAGGGGGATAGAGAGAAAGAGAGGGAGGGAGGGGGAGGGAGGGGGATAGAGAGAAAGAGAGAGAGAGGGAGGAAGGGGGATAGAGAGAAAGAGAGAGAGAGAGGGAGGGAGGAAGGGGGATAGAGAGAAAGAGAGAGAGAGAGGGAGGGAGGGGGATAGAGAGAAAGAGGGAGGGAGGGAGGAGAAAAGAGAGAAAGAGAGGGAGGGGGAAAGAGAAAGGGGGAGGGGGAAAGAGAAAGAGGGAGAGGGAGGAGGGATTCTAGAGCCCAGCCTAAACTGCGTAATATCCTAGTTCATGCGAGGCAAACGGCCTTCTCTCTAGCAGGTTTTTTTGTCATGAAGCAAGACAGTGACGAGATGGCGTGTTTGGACTCGAAATCGAGGGATTATGTATACATCGTGAGTGTGCGTGTGAGAGTGAGAGTGAGAGAGAAAGATAATTAGGAGGCTGTTCCTAAGCCGACGTGGAGGTATCCAATAACCTAAAGCGTAGGCCTATCCTGCGTTCACCAGAGGCAGGAATTTTCTCGGCCAATAATCCATGAACAATCGCACTCCTTTCCGTACATTCCTTCTCTCCGGAGTAAAGTCACATTCTCACCATTCTGTTTTTTATGTTAATACCTTCGACCAAGCGGTAGAAGTCGCGTGGTAGTGAATACTTTGCTGTTGTAATGATTTATCGAAACCATTTATTCTCGTAGTGATTTATTTGAAGCTCTCCTCGATCTGTAGCGCTCCAAGGAAACGTGTTAACATAGTTTTGAACCTAACGCCCCCCCCCCCACCCACCTACCCCAGTTCTCTCCCGTCCTCCCCTCCCCCCCCTCCCCCTCCCAACGGCAGTTTCCTTCCCCGACCTTCCATTCCTCCTCCTCCTCCTGGTCTTTGGTTAGCTTCTAGTATATTCCATGCCGCCGACGCAACTCTCGCACGCACCACACACGCACGAACGCACGCACATACACACACCCGCACGCATGCACAGTCGCTTGACCACGCGCACTCCAGCGCCAAACCCCGCGTGTTCTGAGTCCTCCCCCCCCCCCCTCCCTCGTGTTTTTTCCCCCCTCCCTTCTGCACTTCCTGTGTCTGATTTGGAAGGGATGGCGAAAGAGGAGGACGGATTGGTCAGTATGACAACACAGATCGAGGGCGGAGAGGGAAAGAGAGGCAAAGAGGAAGAGAAAGGGAGAGCGGTGGGGAGGGCGAGAGGTAGAGAGGTATGGAGGAGAGGGAGGGGGACGGGGAGGGGGGTGAGGACGGCCACCTGATGGAGAATTTAATGTGGCTAATACGTGCAATGTGGCAACACCGAGCCAGGCCAGCAACACCTCCGCCGTCTCCTCCTTCTCTTCCTCCGACTTCGGCAGGTGAAGATAATATGCCAACTGGATATAGCAAGCCAGATCTGGATTGGTGTTAAGGCTATAGTTTGACGGACTTTTGTCATAGGAGCTTTGTTTGTTTTTTATTGATATATGAGCAGGTTCATTTTCCTATTGTCGACGAGAGGGTGGATGGTGGGAGGAGGAGGAGGGAAAGGGAGGAAAAAAAAAAAAAAAAAAAAAACCAGCCGCGCATCCTGTTTTAATTTGCCCGTGTGTGTGGGAAGAAAGTTTCCCTCGGCGGCGAGAGAGAGAATGCGCGTGTGTGAACAAAGAGGCAGGTCGGCTCCCCGGCAAGGGAAGGAGGAGGAGGAGGAGGAGGAGGAAACCCGAGAACCGACGTGGGAAGTGGACGGGACGAGGCGAGGGGGAACAGGGAATAACCGAGAACAAGCCAACTGCCCACCCAAGGAGAGAATGTAAATAAACCACCGCATTGTGTGATTCCGCCATTCCGCCTCACTTACCACAGACCGTGTTACATAAAAAGGGCTTTCAACAGAGCAATGTGGAAACGCGTCACACACGCACATGGGTGGAATCTCCCATGTGCGTGGCTGTGTATCACACCAGCATACTAACCAAAACTCTGTGACTGCTTTTACACCGTCCGCGGCAGCCAGACTTGCGACCGTCATCACTACACGAAAAGCTGGCCAGGGGAGCGCCTCAGGGGCATCACATCGAGGAAATGGGCCGGCGAACGGACTAAAAGGGCTCTATCTCTGTGGGCCGGGAGGACAAAGGGCAACACCCAGGGGCAAGGTTTCCTCTCGGGGGGCAACAAGAGCCGGTCTCGCTGGGAAGATTTAACTCCAGGGAACACACACACAACAACCGGCTGGCGCGGCCGCTGGAGCAAGACTGAGGGGCGAGCGCGGTGGCAGCGGCGGCGGCGGCGGTGGTGGCGGCGGCGGCGGCGGCGAGCGGCGCGGCGGCGCGGCCTCTTCCGCCGCTCCAGGGAGGGGGACCGGCCAGGGGGGTCGAGGCCGAACCGGCAACTCGACACGGCAGAGTTGCCGGCGACTCCCATTGACGCGCGGGGAAGCGGGAGGCGAGGGGGGGGGGGGGGGCGCTGGGATGGACGACGACGGCGGCGGAGGCGAGGGGTGTATGGCAACCCTAATGGGAATCGTAATGATGGTACTAACGACAGTGATATCACGTGATAGTATCAAAACCCGTAAATATTGTCGGTGAAATTATTTGCATAATCGTAGCATGGGCATTATCATTATCACGGCCACCTACACGACTAT
>NC_061829.1:41123479-41135979 GCF_019202785.1 Penaeus chinensis
ATGATTATAAAATTAAAAGAGAAAAGTATGAAGACTTTGTCACCTTGATTCTCCGCAATTTGTGTGTGTAGCTTTAATCACGTGTTATACGAGGGGAAAATGTGTATTATGTGTATTGTAAGTTGGTAGAAGAAAATGTATAACATGCTTATGTGACCTGTATAACAAGGTACAACTTTCAGCAAAAAAGAAAAATAAAATCATATTTTGCGTTCGTAACCCCTTACCCTAACAATACCAGCAGGGTCCTAACGCATTTTCTCAGAAACGTGATTTTTTTATATAAATGCACTACATTGAGATAATCCATATTTTTCGACACGATGAAATGGTATGAAATTTAATCCGCTTAAAAGACTGCACTATATTTTATTTACTGTACAAGTCTCATTAAAACCAAAATTCCTGTCTGATTATATTCTTTACATCCCCTGTGCGTCTAAAAAACTGTGCGTGTGTGTGTGTGTGTGTGTGTGTGTGTGTGTGTGTGTGTGTGTGTGTGTGTGTGTGTGTGTGTGTGTGTGTGTGTGTGTGTGTGTGTGTGTGTGTGTGTGTGTCTATATATATATATATATATATATATATATATATATATATATATATATATATATATATATATATATCTCCCTCCCTCCCTCTCTCCCTCCCTCTCTCCCTCCCTCTCCCTCTCCCTCTCCCTCTCCCTCTCCCTCTCCCTCTCCCTCTCCCTCTCCACTTGATTCTAATGTGTTCACTAAGCAAATGCTTTAACTGGTAGCTTTTGATCAGAAGTTTAGCGTCATTTTGTTTTAAATTCATCGACATATCTCTACATAAGATCACCTACACAAATATAAAAATCCCTACTATTACATCCCAATTTTTATAACTTACCTACAGAGAACATTTTGTTATAATGGGAAATAAAAATAAAATGAAAATATATACAGTACTTTTGAATGTCATGATCCACATAAAATCATAACAGAACTCTAGAATTTTATGGCTTCTTGTCCAACATTAACAGTGGTTAATGGTCAATGATTACAAAGCAAATTATAGGTGCTAGACATCAAAGACCATATGGCACTATAGAAAGGGCGTAATAGTTAAAAGGGTAAAGAGGGGGTTAGTTGATAATTATGTGTGTTACACGTCAGAAGCCGTAGAGCAGTTCAGGCGATTTGATCAAAGTTGCCAAAGGAAGATGTGTGGGATTTTGCAAATCTGTCTGTAGGGTAGGGTAGGGATTAGCAAAGGACAAAGAGATGTGAGGGCAATTGGATCACAGATTCAGTGAAAATATCAGGAGGGAGAGAATCCAGGGAAGGGGGTTGCTGTGACAAAGGATCACATCCAGGGGGAAGTGGGAGGGATAGTGGGTTAGGAGGAGGGGATGGTGCAGCTGGAGCAAGGGGGAATGGGACTGGGAGGGAGTGGGAGGAAGGGGTTTAGGGGGAACATGATGAGTAGGAGGAGGAGGATTGTCGGCAGTTACTCTGAGTATAGAAGGAAAGGGAGTAGAGAGATTGGAGGATGGTTGAGGTGTAGGCATGTTATCTCGGGTCACGATTAGATAGCTTTGAAAGTCTTCAGGAGTTTCTTTGGTGGAGTCGGTTGGGGAGGCTGGAGAAACAAAGAAGGGAGAGAAGAGGGGTCAGATGTTTGAGGGTGGAGGGAGAGGTTGATGAAGAGGATTTAAAACATTTGTAGAGGTGGAAGTAGTAGAAGGACAGGGGCATGTGGAAGAGGGAGTAGTCTTGAGAGTAGTACTGCATAGAGGTGGTTAGTAATAACAGAGTTCAGAGTCGTGATCAAAGGAGAGCCTGCAGTCGGGGAAATGTAAAAATTTTAATCAGTGGGGCTATTTGATGAAGGGGCAAGCCTTACTGTCCCTAATAATGACAAAGCCTTCATTATTGGCCATGGTAAGCCTAGAATATGTTGGGGAGAGAAACAGTCCATCCCTCAGGGTCCCATTGAGGAATAAAGGCTAGACAACTTAACAGGAGAATACCATTCCCATGGCTCCTCTAGGCTGTTCATGACTGGCACAGAGTCAGCCTTTCATCCTTTTAACACACTTTCATGCTTTAGGAAATGGTTAGTAGCAGGGGTTGAAGAAGACAGGGAAATGAAAAGAGGAAGGGAAAAAGTATGTGCAAAATTAGTTGAGCCAAGGGCCGAGTCCCAAGGCAGGGGTGATCCTCAGCATTGGGTCCCAGTCCCCATCTCTTAAGGCCCCTCATGGCAACAATTGCCATGGGATTGGGGAAGGCCAATATTAACAATTGCTGATGGCATTATACTGGTTGATTAACTTTGTAACCTTCAATGCCTCACAATCAAATGCAAATGACACACATCATAAAGTAGAGTGGAAAATATATTTCATATGCATATATCAACATACATTACTGTTCATACCAGCAGCACAAGAACTTATATACAAAACATATTTTAGATTTTGAGGTGATAAAAAAAAATTAAAACACAAATATTCATAAACCAATACATCTTATGCCCTTTAAAAATATCTTTATATCTACTAACTGGTAATGTTGGTATGGTTTTATTGGATCCTTTCATAGAACTTGATTATTAATGTGTCTTTTTGTCCATTTTGGTAACTGTTACCAACACTGGTTTATTGAATAACTTGATAACAGGATAAAGAATCATCACTCATCTTAGATTCCAAGGCAGAATAATGTTTTGTGAAAGACTTAACACAACCAAACTTTTATTCTCACCTGATACTAGAATAATCAAATAATATAATCTATTATACCTACATGAAATTCAGAAAGAGATAGTAAAATTCTTGAATTGAATCTTATTACCTGTTAAGTTATTTGAAATATGAACCATTACCATTAAAACAAAAAAAAACAAAAAATTATATTCCATAAAAACAATTTACTCATTTGAAGGTTTACTTTCTCTCCTTCTTTGTAACATCTTCCTCATGGTGAGCCTTGAACTCTCAACACTGTGAATGAATTCCATGTTCCATCCCCTCTAAAGTGCTTCTTAGATCATTGCATACTGTGAATAGAGAAGTTCACGAATTTCAAAATAATCCGCACTCACCGGTCCTTCCAGAGACAGGCTGCCAGACTCTTGCTGTAAGGGGGAAATTCAGGTCAGTGTTATAATACAATATCTATTCTATAAAATGATTCTTATGATTTCAATTACAAATATATTATTCTCCTTTTCCTTCCCGTTAATAAAATTATTTTCTGAAAACTTTGTTCTCAATTTTTTTTTCTATATCCCGAGTATTCTGCAAGCCAAATAGAATTTCTTGTAGGAATTTATATTTTATTTTTGGGATGGGCATTATATGTAATATATTTTTGTTATTGTATACTCAAGCTTGCTACAGTTATAAGGAAAAAATTACTCTGACATCCACGTAAGACACAAAAGTCTATTCTTTCAACTGAGAATATATTCAAGTGTACAGTAATCACAAATAAATCGTTTTCATTGAATATGAGTTGCTGCAATAACAACATCCTACTTACTTTCTTCAAGGCCAGAGTTCCATTTGCACACCAAAGAATACCAGCATTGAACTCTGAACTTATACCAGCTCGACTCAGAACCTGCTTGAATTCACTGAGTCGAATGTCGTTGATGAAGACTGGGTTATGAAGTGGTGCCTAAAAAGTAAACAAGGATTAATATTTGGAGCTTCAGTTATAGAGTGTAGACACCTACCTGCATGTTATAGACATATTCAAAAATGATACAGCAGCAAATATATGGATTACATTATGAAATATCTTTAAATAAGATTTTTGTGTCTTACCGTCTCTGCAGAAATCACGCTGAGTGTCGGCATCTCCCTATCTTGCTGGCTTTCACTTGCAATAACTGTAAATAAAGAGGGTTGCCTTCACTTCTGGAATGCTTGTATCTAATTTAGAGGCTATATCATCAGAAATCTTCCAAATTCACTTAACCACTCAAAAATGGCCACTTCATTTCAGTAGCTTTGGTTTTATTTTATAGATATAAACTCAGCTTTTATATCAGCCAAGTATTTCGTAAAGCACTGATATATCGGTGAACCAAAACCAACCTTGTCTATCACCCTCCTCAACTGCCTCATCAATGCTCTCCGTCGGGAAGGAAACAATGCCATCCACCCAAGCCACTTCTACTTCCCTTCCGGAAGGTTTCAGCATCAAGGCCGATACTAAAGACTCTGCGAGTTTGACCTGTGGTGGTAAATTTTATCTTTAAGCACCAGGGAACACGAGACGATGCAATATTCTTGTGATGTGTGATCGCTGACAACATGACTTTCTAGAATTTCTTCAGCTTGAGATGAAAATTGATATGACAGACTGTATTTCCATTTGCAAAGTTGGGAATTACTCCTGGTACTTTGAGCCCCAAACTGTCCTCCACTTATAAAATTATGTTAAAAAGTACCATTAACTGAAATTGCTGTGAAAATGGCTCCATAACTCAAACAGCACTTTCAGGAGTACTGTTTTTCAAAAATAATGGCAAACTTGTAACTACCACTAAAAAAAAAACATGTGTTTTATCTAGTAGTACTTTTTACCTAATGGTACTACTTTTCTGACAAATTCTTATAGCTGTTACTTTTTTACTTAATTTCCTACTGAAGTAATCAGTACTATTTGGGACAGTATAAATCTATATGTAGAGGATAATATTAATGTTTCTAGGTACTGACAGAACTTCCCAAGTGTTTAATTTGCTTTTATGAAGATATATGATTCAGAGAGAATAGTGCCACAGTATAATATATGTAATATCTTATCATCTAAATTACATCATACACATTTTGCATTATAAATCCTTCACTGTCATTTACAACTTTCACACAAGTTCCAAGATAATAAAATTCATAATACCAAAAAGAGAAATGTTTCTATAATATATATTAAAAAAAACAAGAAGGGCATAAGTCAAACACGTTGCCTTGAACTAAAAGTCAGATGCTAGGAATAGCTGGGATTCTAATTGATCACAGTACCAGACAGGCTCCCATACAATCTATCAATACACAGCTGCTTTACCCTACCGAGCCACTGAGCATACTTACTACAAACCATAGATACCTTTTAATTTGACTGAAATGAATGACAAAATGACACACTTATTCCCACATCCAGACACCTTTAAAAATAAACAAATATGCACCTGATAAATGTGAGACTCCATGGAAGCATTGACAACTTCTCCAAGGCTGGGGGTGAACACCTTGGCTTTGGTCATGCTTCTAATATTTTGCGAAAAGGCTTGAAGGTCAGTTGGGGAACCGCGCACCAATATTACCCGCAAAGGGTGCATAGCCTGTATACAAAGAAAAAATAAATAAACAAATTAGAGTTAATATATTTTACAATAACTTATGGGTTTCTATGAAGAGGAATTGCAGGCGAGATAACATGAAGAAACCCAGAGAAAAAAATGAAAGGGAACGAAAATAGAGAAATGACATAAAGAAAACACCAAGAGCAAGGAAGTGACTTTGGATATGACAGGAAAGAATAGTCAACCTTAAATGTCTCACCTCAACAATTTTCCGTATACTCTCTCCATCACTCCTGCCCTCAAAGTCAATGAAGAGAACCTGGGCTGTGACCCTTACCGTTACCGTCTGAGACACACACTTGGAGGGTGGCTCTTCAATGTCTGCAACGTGGAAAGAATTCATCTAAATATCTATTTCTTCTGGCAATTTATAGTACACTTCCTCAATTATATCTTCAGTTCTAACAACCCTAAGCTGCTTTCACAAGAGGTAGCTGGTCGCAGCAATCACTTGTAACAAGTTTTAACTACATATTGTGTTGGATGAATATTTTCATCACAGGGGGTAAATGATACCAGCCACTGTCCACTCATACAACCAATTAACAAAGCTGGAAGTTGCTGCTACTCAACTGACTTAAATGCTGACTTTCACATAATGTCACTAGCTACTGTAACTATCAATTATTACCCATTATTACCAGAGGCTTTATGATAATCCCACAGTCCTAACTAAATGCCCTATTTTCTACTGGCAAAAAAGGAGTCCTGGCTGATTGTGGCAGTTAGCATGGCTTGTAAATGGGTAACTAATCACCAGAACTCTTTCCTCATGTGAAAACAGCCTCAAAAAGCAACATTTTGGCAAGGAATCATAAAATGTATTACAGAGGCACCTACCCATTAGGTCATCATCTTCATATGGTATTTGCAAATTCTCCAAATTTTCTTTGTTGTCCTCTTTCATGGAACTAATGTCGAAGTCATCCAAGTTGATGTATTCTCCATAGTCATCTCCTCTAATCTGCATGAAATAATGGGATTGCTTAACAGGATTTCCAAGGCTTGTGTGAATGTGTGTATGTCTTTGTGGCAGTGTGTACGTGTGTGTATGTATGTATATGTGTATGTGTCTGTATCTGCATGTACACATGTGCATTATATTCCTTAATTTTTTCTTTCTCATTTTCTCCCTCACTCACTCCCTCAGTGTCACTCTTTCTCTTACTTTTACACACTTACTGACCCTCACTCTTGCATTCTTACTCACCCTTACTCTCTCACTATTACTCAATTCATCTTACCTTTTCTTCATGGAAGGGAAACATTGGATGATGCTTCCGACTTCTAAACATGCTCTGGTTGCCAGCCTTTTCATGCAGGACAATAATATCATGCTTTCCAGCTTCCAGGCCATCTTCGTTTTCACTGTCACTTGAGGATTCAACCCTGAAAAGAGATAAGTGAAACTGTCAGGAGGATTATGTATCACTTTTAGCAACAGACATATTTCTAATGCAGTAGAAGTACATTCCTTCACAACGCAGTTAGGCAAGCAAACATTTCTTAGGTAAGAAAGTAAAGAAAGTGTGAACATTGATGTCTTGTAAACTAATAAAAATAATACATAACTCACTTAGCTACTTCTCTAACATTGTCAAATTACTAAACAAAACTAGCCAAATGACATAACACAGCCAGCAGAAAAAGCAGTCCTGTAATACTTACTCTTCCATCTTAATCCTCTGTTGTTGCTGTTCTTGCTCTCGCTTCATGCGATAGTGTTCATCCAGCTCAGATCCTTCTAACTTCATGCGTCTCTTCTCCAGAAGCTTGAAAGTTCTGATCTGTGGGTTGTCAATGAGTCGTCTAGCTAAGGTGTCTGGTCCAGTTCTGCAATGAGTTCACATGATAATGACAGTGTATTATAATATTAATTATAATATCAATAATAAAGCTTTATCAAGTGTACAATAATATGAATAATTACAATATAAATAATAAAGCCTTATCAAAATATTTCACCGTTATCAATCTTATCCTCAAGAATCACAGTTACCTGGAAGTTAAAATAATTGTATTCTTTGGGTTTGTTGCCCACTGAACGAACAGCTCTCGGGCATATCCACACTCCAGGTCAGGAAAGCTAGCCAGCACCACCTGTTACATACAGTGGAGATATCAAATAAATCTTATAAATATTATTCAAACCAGAGACAAAAAAACAAGTTGGTATTACAATGTTTTACAAAGAGGCCCCTTCATTGTGTGGAGCCCAATAAAATACCTTGGGTGATGGTAGTCTGCTCAAGTCAGTCAGATTGTGGCAAAACTTCAGGTGCTTGAAGCTAAACGGATTTGTACGCAAGGAATCAAAGGCTTTGGTGAGCTTCTCACTCATCCATTCAATCTGCAAAATAATGTCAGTAGTAATATAAGAAATTAAAATTCTAGTAGTTCTGTTTATCATTTACATTTGTACAGTATATACTTCTCAGCAACAATAATACATTTACCATGTTATTGTTCTCTGCTTGCCATTATAAACCATTGTTTTATATATCTATACACTACGTTTGCTTTGCCACTAAATAGCAGTATAGTCCTTTTAATAATAATACATTAAATTTTCTCATCTCAGAATTCTTACATTACTTGTCCTCACCATTTCCAAAAGTAACAAAAAAAAAGAGAGAAATTCCTTTGATGTCTCCATAAGCAAATACCTTCATAAATATACAATACCCCTAAACCAAAAAGTTATGAATAAAAGATTAAGCTATCACATACTTAATGACCCAATATCTTTACAGGGAATTCATACTTGAAAACATTTATTTCACCAAATAAAACTAATCTTCAAAACAAAAATCAACACTTTACCATCTGTTTTGCAAAGTGTATAACATGGTAGCCTGTGTTGGACAGGATAGCAAGTGAATAGGCAGACAGCCCACTCTCTCGCGTACTCCACATCTGGTCCAGCATGTGCGTCATTTCTAAAACACGCCCTCCTGTGTCCGTGGCTATTAACACATTGCCTCCATTCCGACAGGTCTCTTGAAGCTGGGCTGAAATGTACCAATGAGGCATAATTCTGTTTACTTCATATTATGCTATAACTAATTGAAAAAGAATACAGTATAGGACATGTAATTTCCTAATTCCCAAATTTCCAGTCATAAATTATTAACTTCAAACTTTTTAAAATTTCATCTTTTAATTACAAAAATTAAATATGACTATCAGAAAGGAACTGTCTTAACACAGGCTTTTTTATGGAAATCACTCAACCCTTTGCCGCCGAGTGGAATGTACGTACATGCCATGGCATGCCTGGAATATTCCAGGTGGCATGTGCACAAGGGCTTTCACATCGGGAAACCACCTGGTGGCATTGGGTTAATGAACAGATATTTATCTGCACGGTATTTATAAAAGGAATACTCTTTCATCCTAAATACAAAGATCTAACAGACAGAAATTTACTAGTAATTAAGAGGAAAATCCTTTATAGCCTATCACCATGTCATCACATTCGAAATCTACCGTCAGACATGAAAAAGTCTAGCTCACCAACAAGCTTTTCATCTCTATGACGTCTTCTCTCTTGTCTGTAGGAAGCGTTAAAAGCATCTGTGATGAGGAGTGACGGGCGGGTGATTTTGTCCAATTCACATCCACCCAGATGTCTTTCTTTCTTGTGGTTGAAGTCTACTGCATACACAATATCCTGTAACATGCAGATGTACTTAATAGAAATCTGTCTTTAATGGTAGGGGAATGCAGAATGCTACTAACCAGACCCAAAACAAATTGTAATGAGAAGTACACAACTACTTAGTTGGTGACATAGTTTGTGGTATTGCTTCTCTGTTTTCTATACAAATCACTCCTTATTACTTCTTATCACGAAAATTAATCAGAGGGAATAGAAGTAAGAATTGGTACTTATGGATGTTCTATAAATCAATACACAAATAAATGAAGAGATTATTTATATACTAAAATCATATCAATGATGGCATCCAGGCCTTTGAGAACATCCCTTAAGTATACTGTAGAATCAAACTAATAATTAAACAACTTTGCTGAGACTCACCCCTTCCCCATCTTTAATGATTCTCCAAATGGCCCCTCCAATCATGTGGCCAGCGGGCTGGGCTGAAATACTTAGGCCAATGCCTTTTCCTGAAGAACAAGAAGAAGAAGAAAAAAAAAATCAGGGACATTAGTATAAGCAATCACATCATCATTACATTAATGATCAAATATCAGTCATAATTATCCATTAATATGACATTGTTCACTAACCTCTCATTGGGACACTCTGATTGTACTTGACTTGTGTTATTAGTTCAAAGGCCGAATCAACATCATCAAGGGTGAAGTGTTCCACAAGATCATAGTTATGATGACTCTGAAATCAAGTTCCATTTTATTCCCCAACATACAGGCAGATTCTTTGAATGTACTCTCTAAGTAAAATCATTGTGCATAAAGAATTCAAAATACTATGACTTAGAATGCAGTCTCCTCTAGATATAACATTTTTCAGCACAATCAATTCTCAATACTATGAATAGAATATACTCTAGAAGTAATATTCTTATTACAGTGGATTATCAATATCACTTTTTTTAAGGCAGGCAGGCCCAGTATTTGGTATAAAGTATTCAGAGATATTACCACTGCAGAAATGTGAACTTAAACAGATCCACACAGCAGCTAGTAGCACATTAATTTGAGCATTACCTGGAACCAGTCATACATAAACATCTGTCCCATTTTGAACACAGGAACAGTGGCATACACTGGGCAGGTGAGTTGACACCTTCCCACTAAGTAGGGCAGGGCACCCATATGTAATGGGTCTGAATACGATATCAAGACACAGTCAACACGGGGAAGAATTCTGGAAGAGAAAACAGAAGTTGCTTTCATTGTCCCATTCCAGTTTTGTTTTCTGGAGGCTTCAGAACACCTTGTTCAGAAACTCACATATGAAAATTGAGTAAATTTCATACCATCTAGTTTATTACTGTTTTTTCTTTCTAATTTCAACAAGCACAGTTATAAACAACAGGAATATAAAAAAAAAAAAAAAATCAGGAAAAAAATAAAATTCAGCATACAAACAACATCCCAAAGCAGTTCTTACTTTGCAAGACGATCAATGTATGATTTATCAAACTTCTCATCCCAGCCACAATCAAGGAGAAAGGTGAAGTCGTCCACTGTAAGGAGGTAACAGTGAGGTGTCTCATCTCCGACACCCCACACTCCCTCAAACTTCACAATGGAAGTCATCTGGAGAACAAGGACAATTAGACTACACAGAGAAAAAAAAAGATAATAATAATGATAATAACAATAAACCAACAACAATAATAACAATAATCAGAGGCTAATATTTTGCCTCTGATTACCAGTACAAATGTACAAATAGAAAAATACCTCTCTTAATGTGCTGGAACTTCCCAAATGTACTTAAAACTTACTGAGAAACAACTGTAAAATTTATGGGCTATCTTGTAAATAATACACTATTCACCAGTGCAGTTGCTGACTGCTGTGACCTCTGCGTCTGTGAGCACACTGGACAGGGTTAACAAACCTTCACCATAGCCTACTAGCGCATGACTGAGCTTGAGAACTCCTTGACAGTCTACTGTAGGGACTCACACAGATTTTAATTTTGCTAAAATATTTCTGGTGGTCTTCTCAGGGTGCAATACATGGAGGCCAGAGAAATCACTTGACACTGCACTATATATATATATATATATATATATATATATATATATATATATATATATATATATATATATATATATATATATAAGTCTTGGGCTGTATATATCCATAAAGACAGAGTACGAGGAAAAATTATAGGCATATGAAAAGAAAAATTCCCTTTTGAAAGCCACTGCTGGTATATTAGTAATATTCTACCTCAGATTCTCAGACCTACATATAGAATATTTGCTAAAGGAATTATTACTATAGCTTCAGACTACAAATTCTGAAAGACGTGCCAGCAAATTGCCTTTCTGGGTACCTTCTTGCAGAGTCGACACTTCTTTCATTTAATGCAATGATGATTTAAATTGTAAATGCAGTGACTATGAATACAAAGCAAGCAAAAATTTATATCAAGAACTAGCAATCAAAGATTTACATGTACATCTCAACCAGGACGGAGCAAAATATACGTTTTTAGAGATAAATGGGGTGAATAAGAAACAAGAATCTTCCCTGACCATTAAACTTTGCATTCTGGCATCAGTTTTGGTAGAGTGGAAAAAATGTTAACGTTCCTGTAACCTGACCAAACAAATTCTTAAATAATTGATGCTGTATGACTGATTTAGAAACAGATATTCTACAAATAAACAATGGCACCAATATATCACAAATCTCTAATATAACACACTTTATATCTCTAACATCTATTGAAATTGAGGAAGCTACAAAATCTACTGCAACACAAATTCTATCTTCAACATACCCTGTAAATAAGGAAGTTAGAAAACACATCACTTTCACACCTGCAAAAGGCGACCGGTTTCTAGGCCTATGCATCTCAAAAGAAGCGAAATAAACCTCGTCTCTGAAACCATGCCTTGTTACATAGGCCAACTCGAAAAAAAAATTAAGCTTCTCTCTCCAAACAAGGTCCTCTTTGGAATAACTACTTTCCTTGATCTAATGCTGCCCCTAATATATACACATTTCTCTTTTATTGAAGTTATTCATAGAAGAAAACAATATTGACGCTCTCAAACTGTCACATGTCCTTATCTGCCTTACAACGTCCCTTTCTCAAATATAAATATTAAACCAGGTCTACCATTAACTACAGAACATTATACACAACGGGTACCTTTCTTAGTCCTCTTAATTCAGTAATTTACGCTCATTTATCCGTATTTTCGGCGTCTTGTCTTCACTTTTTTTCAGAGATCATCAAACCCGACACCGCGACGTCGCTTACGCTCCCGTGCAGGTTGTTGACTGTGCTAAAATGTATTCAATGTCTGGTGTTAGAACGTATGCGGATTTTGGATTGCAATGTATGCAGTGTTTAGCGTGTGAGGTATTGTGGATTTTAATGGGTGGTATGAAGGGTGTGTGTGTGTTTTATGTTCAAGAAAATATATATTTCTTATCGTAATTAAGCTTTCGTTAAATGTAATCGCCTTGAAGTATACGAA
>NC_061829.1:41138479-41143479 GCF_019202785.1 Penaeus chinensis
CTCTCTCTCTCTCTCTCTCTCTCTCTCTCTCTCTCTCTCTCTCTCTCTCTCTTCTCTCTCTCTCTCTCTCTCTCTCTTCTCTCTCTCTCTCTTCTCTCTCCTCTCTCTTCTCATCTCTCTCTCTCTCTCTCTCTTTCATTCTCTCTCTCTCTCATCATCATTACTCAATATATACCTCCCTCATCCTCTCCTCCCCTTCCCTCCCCTCCCTCCCTCTCCCTCCCTCCCCCTCCCCCCTCCCTCTCCCCTCCCTTCCCTCCTTCCCTCCCTCCTCTTCCCTCCCTCCTCCCTCTCCCTCTCTCACCCTCCCTCTCCCCTCCCTCTCCCTCCCCCTCCCTCTCCCTCCCTCTCCCTTCCCTCCCCCTCCCTCTCTCCTCTCCCTCTCCCTCCCTCTCCCTCTCCCTCCTCTCCCTCCCTCCCTCCCCTCTCCCTCCCTCCCCTCCCCCTCCCTCCCTCTCCCCTCCCCTCCCCTCCCTCTCCCTCCCTCTCCCTCCCCCTCCCTCTCCTCTCCTCCCCTCTCCCTCCCTCTCCCTCCTCCCTCTCCCTCTCCCTCCCTCTCCTCTCCCTCCCTCTCCCTCCCTCCCTCTCCCTCTCCCTCCCCTCCCTCCCTCCCTTCCCTCCCCTCCCTCCCTCTCCTCCTCCCTTCCCTCCCCCTCCCTCTCCTCTCCTCCTCCCCCTCCCCTCCCTCCCTCCCTCTCCCCTCTCCCCCTCCCTTCTCCTTCCCTCCCCCCTCCTTCCTCCCTCTCTCCACCCCTCCCTCTCCCTCCCTCCCCCTCCTCTCCCCCTCCTTCCCTCTCCTTCCCTCCTCCCCTCCCCTCCCTCTCCCCTCCTCTCTCCCCCCTCCCTCCCTCCCTCTCCCTCTCCCTCCCTCTCCCTCCCCTCCCCTCCCTCCCCTCTCCCTCCCTCCCTCTCCCCTCTCCCTCTCCCTCTCCCTCCTCCCCTCCCTCCCTCTCCTCTCCCTCTCCCCCTCTCCCTCCCCTCCCCTCCCTCCCTCCCTCTCCCCCTCCCTCCCTCTCCCCTCCCTCCTCCCTCTCCCTCCCCCTCCCTCCCCCTCCCCCCTCCCCCTCCCTCTTCCTCTCCCTCTTCCTCTCCCTTCCCCTCCCTCTCCTTCTCCCCCTCCCTCTCCCTCTCCCTCCCCTCCCCCTCCCCTCTCCCTCTTCCCTCCCCCTCTCTCTTTCTCCCTCTCCCTCCCCTCCCTCTCCCTCTCCCTCTCCCTTTCCCTCCCTCTCCCTCTCCCTCCCCCTCCCTCTCCCTCTCACTCCCCCTCTCCCTCTCCCTCCCTCTCCCTCTCCCCCTCCCTCTCCCTCTCCCTCTCCTCTCACTCCCCCTCCCTCTCCCTCTCCCTCCCCCTCCCTCTCCCTCTCCCTTTTCCTCTCCCTCTCCCTCCCCCTCCCCTCCCTCTCCTCTCCCTCTCCCTCTCCCTCCCCTCCCTCTCCCTCTCCCTCCCCCTTCCTCTCCCTCTCCCTCTCCTCCCTCTCCCTCTCCCTCTCCTTCTTCCTCCCTCTCCCTCTCCCTCTCACCTCCCTCTGCCTCTCCCTCTCCCTCTCTTATCTCCCTCCCTCTCCCGCTCCCTCCCTCTCCTTCTCCCTCTCCCTCGCCCCTCCCTCTCCCTCCTTCTCTCCTCCCCCTCCCTCTCCTCTCCCTCTCCCTCCTCCTCTCCCTCTCCCTCTCCCCTCCCTCTCACCCCTCCCCTCCCTCTCCCTCTCCCTCCCCCTCCCTCTCCCTCTCTCTCCTCCCCCTCCTCTCCCTCTCCATCTCCCTCCTCCTCCCTCTCCCCTCTCCCCTCTCCCTCTCCATTTCCTCCCCTCCCTCTCCCTCTCCCTCTCCCCCCCCCTCCCTCTCCCTCGTCCCCCTCCCTCTCCCCTCTCTCCTCCCCCTCCCCCTCCTCTCTCTCTCCTCTTCCTCTCCCTGCCCCTCCCTCTCCTTCTCCCCCTCCCTCTCCCTCTCCCTCTCCCTCTCCCTCCCCCTCCCTCTCCCTCTTCCCCTCCCCCCTCTCTCTTCTCTCCCTCTCCCTCCCCCTCCCTCTCCCTCTCCCTTTCCCTCCCTCTCCCTCTCCCTCCCCCTCCCTCTCCCTCTCACTCCCCCTCCCTCTCCCTCTCCATTCCCCCTCCCTCTCCCTCTCCCTCTCCCTCCCCCTCCCTCTCCCTCTCCCCCTCCGTCTCCCTCTCCCTCTCCCTCTTCCTCCCTCTCCCCCTCCCGCTCCCTCTCCATCTCCCCCTCCCTCTCCCTCTCCCTCTCCCTTCCCCTCCCTCTCCCTTCCCTCTCCGTCTCCCCCTCCCTCTCCCTTCCCCTCCCCCTCCCTCTCCCTTCCCCTCCCCCTCCCTCTCCCTTCCCCTCCCTCTCCCTCTCCCTCCCTCCTTCCCCCTCCCCCTCCCCCTCCCTCCCTCTCCCTCTCCCTCTCCCTCCCCCTCCCTCTCCCTCTCCCTCCCTCCCTCCGTGTCTTTAGTGTAAGCGACGACTCAGCAGGAGTCATGGAGGCCGATGACGAGACACCGAGGGCGACCCTGGCGTAGAAAAAAGAAGAAAAAGAGTCCTTTATCGACGCGTAAATGGTGACTTTTGATGCTCTGTGTGTTGGAGAAGGTTGACGGTTTGTTGGGGAAGGGTTGGGAGAGGGAGATATTGAATGGGGTTGGGGTAATTTAGCGTCAGAGTGGACGTGTGTGTGGGAGAGAGAGGGCGAGAGAGACCCTTTTTCGCGAGAGATTTTTCGGATTCGAATTATGAAATTGCTTTTTTTCCCTCGAGGTGTGGATGCTGGTCGGCTTTTGTCAGGGCCTGAGGAGGGGGAGAGTAGATAGGAGAATATGTGAGGGTGTTTGCAGATCGAGAATAATGTCTGTTGTTGGATTTTTAGGCCTTAAAGGAGGAAAGTAAGTCTCTTTGTTATTAACGGGAATGGAAGCAGAGAGGGAGAGGGATATTAAATAATGGTCTTTTTCTCTTCATTTACCCCATAACCACAAGGATTTTATATGTCTTGTTATCTGTACAGCAGTGGCGAGGCAAGAGAATATTGCAGGAACGACGTGTCATGTGCGAGTTATTTATATGAGTGTGTTAATGTGGTTTTTTTTCAAAGTCGATTTTAAGGTCTTAAGATTTGCTAGGTTGGCAGTTATGGGGTTTTGGTAAATATGTTGGACAGGGCGGTATCAAGTGGTGTGTTGGCCTCCGTCCTTTGCGCTGCGGGAAAGGCTCGGCAACCCTCAGAGCTTGGGTTGGTTACGTAGGCCATGGCATTGCTTGGCGCATGGATCATGTAGACTTTGGTACATGATCTTGGCTTTACAGGTGCTTGGTGCAGATTAGTTTTTCTAACTGAATGCTCATTAAGAGTATAACCAGCAGTTACAATAGGGGTGCAAAGGGACTACTTGCTAGTTATACTCTCCTGTCTTAATAGTTTTAGTGTCTAAGGGCTAAACCTCCAATATCCCACCTTCTAAAGGGGTTATATCGAGGTTCCGTAAGTCTTAAAGGGGGCTCATTGTCAAGGGATTGCTGCAGCCTCCGGGTCTATGGCACTCCGGCAAAGACAACCACTATTCTTGGCTGTTTGGTGTAAGTCCTCAGAAAACCTGTGTTAGTAGGTCATGTCAAGGGACTTCTTGCCTTTTTTCAGCTGCTAGGAACTTCATGAAATTGGTTCAGCTGTCTCCTTGTCCGACAATTAGTTTTTTTTCATCTGATGACAAACTGCCAGAAAGGTCAGCATGATGATGTCTCTTGCCAGAATTTAGGTAAAAGGTTTGTTGGCCATTTGCCTGAGTGCCAAAGGTGTGTGTGCAAAGGAAATCATCAGAGAAAAACTTAGTATACTTTGTAAGAAGTCTAGCAATATTCTAATTGTTGATATCAATGAAGCTTGATAAAAAACATTTTTGTCTGTTTGTTTGTTTCTTTGTTTTCAAGGTTTTTTGTGACTACTAGCTTTATTTTTTCTTGATCTGTGTTTTGCCTTTTTCTGGATTTAAAATGAGAGAATGATATGATGGATAGTAACCAAAGTATCAAAATGACAATGATGGTACTTATAAGATATATATATATATATATATTTTTTTTTATAGACTATATGACTTTGGGAATATGTTAGGTGAAACTTTCTCTGGTTAATATTGTATTATGAATTGGCATAGCTTACTTGAATTTATAGTTAATTACCATCAGATACTTTATTTTGACCTCAATTTGATTTAGTGTTTAATTAATCACTTAAAAAAAAAATGATAATAATAGTAATAATAAAAAAGATAATAGTATTAGTCATAAGGGAAATACATGAGGTTTTGCAGAGTATTTTATTTAGTTTTCTTGTACTGTAGGGTTATTAAAGGCAAAACTAGAAGGAAAATCAGCCAATTCTTGAATAGATGGATCAGGTCAGCTTCAGACAATAAATCAAGGAATTGCTGTTGACTTCCTACCCTCAGGGGAATGGCTAAATACCTGCACAACATCTTAAGCAAAGTAGAGCTTGGTGTGGTCCTTACTTTGAGGGCAGTTTACCACGATAGACTACGAAGTCACGATTACTTGAATAATTTATATGGTGGCGGTCTGTTGTCTGTTGTTCTTTTGCTGAGTGCCAAAGGCGTGGAGGTCAACGGATGTTCTTGCTTTGGTGTTATCTTTTGTTAAGCAACTGTGCTCAGTTCTGGAGTGTGTTCTGTAGTAGTTGTGTTATATTGTTCTGTAAGGCTAGCTGGTTTCACAGGGTCAGACTAATGGTATACAGCATACATATTTTGAGTTCATTTTAGACTAATGATAAACAGGATATATATTTTGAGTTGATTTACAGCAGTGACCCCAAATTTGTTCACTCTTTGCAAAACTTCGTATTATCTTTAAATTAATGCATATATTTTATTTTTGTCATTGAACGTTTCTTTTCCTCTCTTTTCAGCATTTGGTGTCGAGTCTGATACGGAGGGAAAGCAGAAAGGAATTTGATTTTTTATTCTATTTTATTTTTTCTAATGGTGATATGAATA
>NC_061829.1:41153479-41155979 GCF_019202785.1 Penaeus chinensis
ACTGCATATGCTCATTTCATGAATATCTCCTTCATGTATTAGGTTCACAGTGAGAATGTTCAGTTAATTTGCATATTCAAGATCTGATTACACTTGCTGCTAATTGCAATGATGACAATGATGCTGATAACAATGCTGCTATTAATAATGGACCCATTGATGTAGATATCATTCATCCTGTTGGTTTTAAAGGGAAATGGCAACTCCAGCAGTACAAATACTACTCATTTATCCATTATTCATGTCCTTTTAATGTTGAGTAATATTTGCATCTTGATATATTTTATTGTGTCCTTCATAATGTAACATCATAGTTAATGTTAGTTTTCAGTATATATTTCAGGATTAAGTTATTTGTTTGACGCATTAGAAATTATAGTATTCTATACGTTTCATTTGGCTCATAAGCCAAAACAAATTCGCTTGTGATCAACTGAATACTGCAGAAATGTGTTCCTTTTAGAATTCAGACATCATGTTTTCATAAAGAAAAAGTTGTAGGTGGTTTTGTAAAATGAAAAAGAGATAAAGAGAAGATGCTTTGAGGAGAGACATGATGTCAAGATTTCAAATCACCGTCTATGACTGCACAAATGTAGCTTTCTTTTCACATGTAACCCCATTCATACATTAGTCAGTCAATGAATAGCTCATTCACTAATGCTCACACCAACTCTGTTTCTTATACCTTTACTAAAGAAAGGCTGTACCTTATCTTCTTAAACAAGCACTAATTCTCGCTGAACAGATTGGGAAGTCTTGCGCATGATTTTGGAGCGTGTGCCACAGGTCCTGCAGAACAAGGCTCTCATCCTGTCTCGTGATGGCAATGATATCGACTACTTTGCTGCCGCTCTCTGTGCTCTGGTGAGTATGAATCTTTTTCTGTTGAGTTTCATTCAGTTGGCATCTTTTATCAGTCTTTTTCCCACAGTTGTCTTTTCTTTTTTTAACTTTTATTTTTACATTATGTGGAATATTAGAATATTTGTCTATATGAATATCCAGAGATCAGAAAGATAAAGCAGCAATGAATGTAAGGCTAAATTCAAAAGAATCAGTTAAAGAATAAGCCAAGTCTTTGTTCTAAATCAACTTCCAGGCATCAGGGAACATGATTGCAACTGATAGATACGCTTTATTTCTTTTCTTTCACCAGGTTACGGAAAAGTCTCTAGGATTGCCAGAATCTCTACACAATACTCCGGCAAAATTCACCAAATCTGATTTCCAGAGCTTTGTCTTTCCTGTATTGGCAACTCTGGCATCCTACCACATGCACTTAGAATCCGTGATCCAGCAGAAGGTATTTCGGTCGTCCTGTTAGATGATACTTGCTTCTCGTATAGGACAGTGTGTGATAAAATGAGATAAGTTGTATTGCTTTCTTAGTCTTATATATTATTATGGTTTTCTTTGTTTTTATATGTTGGAATTTTCGGTTCTTTTCACGTAACTGGGAGTATGCAAGTTTTGAAAATTTTATAGTGTGTATGAAAAGTACATTTTTGTATTATTTTTCTCATTATTACTATGTATTTTATTTTTCTTAATTAATTTGTTGAATATCAACAGTGTGGTTTTTCTTTTACAAGGTGATTAATTCAGAATAATTACAGGTCATTAAATGCCTGGAGCTCGGTGTTCTAAGTAGATGTGCGGGACCATTGTGTGTGAGTGCTCTGACCTTGTGTGTTCTGGAAATGAGAGATTCGATGATCAAACTTCTGCGAGAGGTCATGATAAACCTCTCGAAGATAACTGCCACTGTCCAAAATGCTCAACCAATCTTAGAATTTCTTTCAAGTGAGTGTCGACGCGCCGTTCAATTTTGGGTTACTACGTGTGGCACTGAAAGGATACTTGGAACAAACTAGACCGTGGCGTTGTCTGTTTCTCTTTATTCATCATCCCTGTTTTATATTCCCCAGCTTTGCTCCACCTGCCAAAAGTGTATGCCAGTTTTGTGTCTGACCAGTATATGTCAATCTTTGCGATTGCTATACCGTACACAAATCCATTCAAGTTCAACCATTATATTGTGTCACTTGCATACCACGTCATTGCCATGTGGTTCCTCAAGTGCAGACTTCCCTTCAGAAGGCATTTCGTGCCATTTATATCTAAGGTTAGTCTGTCTGTGTCTCTGTGTCTGTGTGTCTGTCTGTCTGTCTCTCTGTCTGTGTCTGTCAGTCTTTTTGTGTCTGTTTCTTTGTCTCTTTGTGTCTGTCTCTCTCTGTCTCTATCTCTGACTCTGTCTCTATCTCTGTCTCTGACTCTGTCTCTATCTCTCTGACTCTGTCTCTGACTGTCTCTCTGTCTCTGTCTCTGTCTCTATCTCTCTGACTCTGTCTCTGTCTCTCTGTCTTTGTCTCTGACTCTATCTCTCTGTCTGTTTGTCTATGTCTGTGAGTCTCTGTGTGTCTGTCTGTCTCTGTCTGTCTGTCTGTCTGTCTGTCTATCTGTCTCCGTGTCTCTCTGTCTGTCTCCGTGTCTCTCT
>NC_061829.1:41160979-41165979 GCF_019202785.1 Penaeus chinensis
ACAAAAGAGTCAATGACCTGGGTCACCTCCCTACCTCCCTCCGTCCCTCCTTCCCTCTTTCCCACTTCTCCGCCGTCCCTCCCTTTCTCTCTCCCTCCCTCTTCCCCCCTTCCCCTTTTTCCCTCTTTCCCTCTTTCCCTCTTCTCCCTCCCTCCCTTTTCCCTCTTCCCCTCTTCTCCCTCCCTCCTTTTTCCCTCTTCCCCTCTTCTCCCTCCCTCCCTTTTCCCTCTTCTCCCTCCCTCCCTCCCTCCCTCCCTCCCTCCCTCCCTCCCTCCCTCCCTCCCTCCCTCCCTCCCTCCCTCCCTCCCTCCCTCCTTCCCTCCCTTCCTCCCTTCCTCCCTCTCTCCCTCTCCCCCCAGTTTTTTTTATCTCAATTTCTACTATTATCATTGTTAATGTTGTCTGTATTGGCATTATTATAATATGGCAATATCAGTGATTGAATCTTTAGTGACAGCATTTGGTGAGCTCTCCATGTAAAACAAAACTGATAAACTGAAACCACAATAGACTTATTTTAGTGTTTGATTCTTCAAAAACTGTGTTTCATGAGGAAAATGAAACATATTTTTTTTGCATTTGATCTAGCAAGTGTTCCTATAGTGCTAGGTTGTAGAGCACTAGTTGGCTTTAAGCACAAGTTTAATAAAAATAAACATAGATGTGTGTATATATATATGGATCTTTTGTGCAAACAAAATCTCAATAAAATGGACATATTTTTGAATGCCCTAATTTTCTTATTGATTTCTATGATGAAAATCTGACTGTATCCAAAAGAACATATATATATATATATACAGTATATATTTGAACCACACTATGTTACCAGGTCTGAAAACACCGCTTGACTGCCATGGAACACGTGCATGTAGACAAAAGAGCTTTGGTTAAAAGAAGACTTGCATTGTGTATGCAGAGTAATTATCAAGCACAGAAATTAATTCTTTGAAGATCTTTTGATTTAAAGAGTGTTATATCTACATGTATGTATAATAAACATGACTATTTATTTTGAAAAATGCATTACTAATGTATTGAGAGAAAAGTTCTGGATGAGATATAATTATGTATTTCTTAAACAGGGTAGGGGAAAGGGAGACATAGACATGATCCAGTTTCACAATGACTTGCGGGAGACCTGTGTTGATTTGATGGCACGCTACACCTTTGCATCCTGTGCACCTCTACCCAAAAGGTAAGTTCTAATGTACTCACTGGTTGCTAATGTTTGAGGTAAAAATTGGTTATCATAAAGTAGAGGAGGAGGTGCATTACTTTCTCTATTGTTTAAATATTGCTGGTGATTATTATTTGTTTGTTTTCTATTAACTCCTTCATGGCGGGATTTTCTGGTGCTGTACCGAGACATGCATCGGGTGGCACAGTCAGCCACTGAAGGGAAAAATTAGAACTGTGTGAAACATAAATACAACCGAGTCTCTGTGCTCTTGGCTATAGCATGAATTATTATTTTAGTCATAGGCTAAAAAGAAGCTTTGAGCCCACTTTCAATTTTGTTTGTTTTTTTGTTGATAACTTTAACCAGAGCCAAACAAGTGATTTACTATGTAGCACCTACTACTTCGAGCAGGTTCAGCTATGCATGACGTGATTTGACGATACCCCAGCATGAGTTACGGTCAGCCAAGATGTGAAGAGACATCATCTGCCATGAGTGGGTTATTGATGAGACTTGATTTAAGCAAGGATGATAACACTGTGGTTTGTTTTTCAGAGGGCCTGTTGCTGAAATGCTAGTGTCAGGAGGTCAGTCGCAGACCTGGCTCATAGGAAACAAGTTGATCACAATCACAACTTCTGGCTGTTCGCAGCGACCACTGAGACAAGGCCTGTGTGACAAGTGTTTGCAACTTTGTAACCTTGAAAAAAGTATGTTTATCTTTTGTACATTGAGGCTTCCTCTACATGTGTCTGGGCCTTTGTGGGGCTGTGGGGTGTGTGGCTGTAGGTGGGGGTATGGTGGTGTGTGGGTGTGTCGACACATGTGCTTGGGTGGTTGGAGTCTGTGAACTTACATGAATATAAATTTTTCATTGTTGTTGTTGCTTATCAGATATGAATTTAGTGTCATGCTCATGTGAGGTAGACTAGATTTTGGGGAACTTTGTTTCAGGATCACCTGCGCCAGAGACTTTTGCTGCCAGCACCAACCTCAATCGTAGGAGACATCGTTCAGAATTCCATAGGACAATATCACATGAAGTTAGTCTTCTTTATTTAATTATATGTTTACACTTTGTTAACAGTGATATATAACAAATATGATATTGCAAGAAAATGAAAAAGATTTTCATGAAATATTCTGGAATCATTTTACAGGCAAAGCACAAGCCACAGAGTAAGGATGACCTACACATGTGGTCAGTAAAAAGAGAAAATGGAGATGGACTTACCCCATTAGTTGACCAAGGTGAGGAGGACGGCTTAGTAAAACAAATTTTAATGTTTTTTGCAACTGGAATCCGAGGGAAAGAACATATGCAGCCAAAGGTTTTTTTTTTTTTCAATCCAAATACTTTTTTAACCCCAAGCCACTGGGGATGGTACGTGCCCACTATGAGTTTAATTTATTGATTGCATTTACACGTAGATTGCCCCACAAGAACTAAGTCACCAATGAGCCAATTATGACTACTGCCTGTCTCACCTGTTTAGCCTTGTGCATGATTTTTTAATTTTTTTTCTGGTATCTAATAATTTCTGTTAGTAATGTCAGTAGCACTATAACAATTACAAAGTCTCTAATAAAAATGACAACATTGATGTTGATAGCATTGGTTAAAAAAAAAACGTTTTTCCCCACAAGCTCAAGGAAAGGTGAAAGCAGGTGAGGTCACAAGGGCTACTAATTGACACCTTTGTGGCTAAGCACTTGCAGAGGCATCTGTGTGTAGAGACAATTCACAAACAGTTACTACAGTGAATACAACATTTTCCTGGGGCCTTTGGGTTAACATTTATGAAGTTCCTAATTTTTGAATTCACATCATGCTTTACCAAAGGTCCATTAGCTTGCCTCTGATGTACCACTTATAATATGGATCTCTTTCCTTCTGCAAAACTCCCTCTTGTGTGCTGATATTGTAATTAGTTTCTCTGTTGTACTTTTGTGTTGAATATGGATTGTGGTAAATGTTGCTGCATGATTATGACACAATATGATTTAGGAATACTGTTAAATTTATCCAAATAAATATCTCTGCACAAAACTGATGTTCTTGTATATGTCTGTGTACATGCAAATTACAATATAGCATTCTTGTATTAAAATTATATTCTCATATATCTATGTACATGTTCATGTGTCAAAATATGGTTATATATACATGTTTAAGTTTGTATTTGTTGTTTGTAAGAATGTGTGGGGTCATGTTTATCCTTGTGTACTATTGGTGTTATATACCATATAGTAAATGCTTTTTTGTGCTTTTTTTTTTTTTTTTTCGTAAGGGGATGGAAAAATACTTTTTCTACCAATAGTTGGAGAAGAATTTGTATCATAACAGTATAGCATTAACAATCAGTGCAAATAGATCCTGTATTTCATTGGTTATTTTCTATTTAATTATAATGATGTAAGCATATTGAGATTGAATTAATTTCATCAATTTATTTAGTTAATGGTTTCTTTGATGGAAATGAATCACCTTGCAGTTTAGAATATAGGATGTCATATGTGTATTAAGCATGTACTTACTTGGTGTTTGCTGTATATCTAATACCATCCATCTATCATATGAATTTTAGGTGATGGTGTTGCCTGGTCGAGCAGCAATATGGGAGAGGCAGGTGACAGCGAATCATCGCCAGTTGATAAGTTGGTGTTTGGCAGCAATGTAGGAAGCAGCAGCACAGCACCCAATGAGAACAAACGTGTAGAGCAGCACTTGTGTGCTTGTTGGTGCCAGGGCTGGGCCGAGATATACATCAGACAACCCACAGGTTAGTGATTTGGGGCTGGGTTGGAAAGGGTGGGCCATGAAGTACAGCGTGGATTTTGGAGGTTCAAGACCCTTTTGTTCTCATTGATGTATATAGATAGATAGATAGATAGATAGATAGATAGATAGATTGATAGATAGGGTTATATATAGATAATTTTATATATATACACATACACACACATATACACACGTTATGTGTTTCCATTCTACTATGTACTGCAGGAAAACATAGGTTCTTTTACATATTTTCTGTAACATTAATGTAAGGAAGTTATCTTTGTCTTTATCTGTTATCTTTATACTGTTCTTCAATCTTCTCTTGTCAAAATTTTTGTACTATTTTCATTAGTAAGCCATGACATTTTTGGAGACCTCAGATTTAGGTCCTGCTAGTTCGTTTAGAATGACCAACTAAGAACAAGTTGATTAAGATTTTTGTCTTTTATCTTTCTCACTTTTCATTTTCAATAATAAAGTAACCTAATGAATGATTCAGGAAATTCATTCGGTAAACTTCAGAAAGAGAAATGACTAGATCTGAATACGGAAATCCTGAAGCTGCACAAACATTTTGAACCTAGAGGGAGATGGTATATTATGGTTGCAAATAGGGAGAGGATTAGTACCTGCCTATGCTCTGTTTTGTTTTAAAGCACCGTCTTACTTTTCCTTGTATGTTCATGTTCCAAGATTCCATTTGGTACCTGAATGAATATTCTGTGTGTGATAGAATACTTTTTAGAAAGATGAATAGAAGTAATGCAGTAGCTACCATCATAGCATCCTAAACAAGATTTACTAGTGTTAGTAAGGATCACTAATCATATCCATTTAACTCGGTAGGCAACATGTCGTGGATGATGCGTGTCCAAAATCAGCAAACGCTTGTCGCCACGGGAGGAGAGCTGCCCTTGCATGACCTGAGTGTACTCTTTGCCACCACACCCAACAACCAGTCTGTGGATTTTTCGGGATCGTTATTTGCTAACCGGAGAATTGATTCAGAAACTCTTGAAGACGAGAAGTATGAGG
>NC_061829.1:41183479-41185979 GCF_019202785.1 Penaeus chinensis
TTATATTTATCCTTCCAGGACTTCTGAACGAAATGCTAATAGGAGAGATGTGTCTTTGCTCTTGGGAAACGGTTAATGCCTCTCCCTTTCCAGATCGACGTCAACAACTGCTGGCAGGACGGGTCCGGGCCCTGCGCCAACGGCAACTGCCTGGACGAGGGGCGGCGCGGAATCGTCATCAAGGAGACCACGGTTCCGTGCAAGTGGTTCTGCGCCTGGAGGGCCCACTGCAAGACCCAGATCTGCTGCGCCTGACGTGGCTGCTGGCGGCCCCTGCTCCTCCTGGCTTTGGTCCCCGAGTCCGTGGGTCGCGACCTGCTTCTTGGGGCTAAACTGACCCTCGCTCTGCGCCTCCGATCATGTCCATGGTAGTCAAGCAAGCTGATCTTTCTGCTTGTAAAAGTCAATTGAAGTTTAGTTTTTGCAGCATCTGGTAGACAAAATACAACACTCGTGTCACTATGAAGTGCTTGAGCCTCACTGCCAAGCCAAGTAAGCATCAATAAATTGTCTCTCTTTCTTGTGCATTTATTTAACCCGCGCTTTGATCCCGAATGGCCGCGGGAATCTCGGGTCTGTGATTTAACCCCGCTGGCCTGAAGCACATTCCCAGCACATATTATGAAACTCGACTCGAGGAAAATTATACATAAATCAATGAGATAGAATAGAAACAAATTTCGAGAAATTATTCCATTTTACGATATGTTTAAACATTAAATATGTCACAGGAATTGACGCAAAATGTTCTACATGGCAGCACCAGGCCTGGTACTTGATGCCACGATCTGTCAAGCAACAAAAGGACAAGAGATGTCATAAGATTCTTTTGCTCACTCTCTCTCTCTCATATATATATATATATATATATATATATATATATATATATTTATATATATACATATATTGTACTGTGATCTCCGTGGAACTAGGGGTCCCGTCCCAGATCATCAAGTCGTTTGCAGAACTCTTGCCCTCCTGTGATGTTGGCGAGGGAAACAGGCGCAAAAGACCTGGTTAACCCCTGTCAATTCGAATTCCCTTGAGTGGTAGGTAGCATGGGGAGGAATTCAAATCATTTATATGGGTTTGTTCCATCTCTTTCTGATGTTCAGCCTAACCATCGAATAATATACAAAAATTGCCCAATTAAAAAAAAAAAAAAAAAAAAATTGCTGAAGGCATGTTTAATAGCTGAAACTGCGCATACGAAGAACTAAAGTAGACTTCCAAAGAGGAGAGTATGGCTGAAGGCCTTACCACTAAAACAAACCAGTAATTCTGCCGTCACAGCTGAAAGCTTAAAGGGAAATCCCCAAAACTAAAAATGAAATACGGCAGCAGAAAACCCGGGTCAGGTGAAGCAAAGACAAGAAAAGTAAAACTATGGATCACTCGGACTTCCTACTTTGTAAGATTAAAAGTTACAAGGGAAAAAAAGGAAAGCATACCATCCAAGTTCATTAGTAAAACCAAGATGTTAACCCATTCGCCCCGGATTTATGTTCTGTCCCCTGTAGTTTTTAGTGATTTTTGTTACATACAGATGGCTCCACATGTGCTCAGCCGGCAAGGAGTCTATCAGTAGGCCCTTGTGACCGATCCTGATTTCCCCATTCCTTGAATTGGCGGGAAAATTAATACCATTGCTATCGCTACTGTTATTATTGTTATTGATGTTATGATAATTAATTTGTCATTGAAATATATTAGACAATGAAATGATACAAAAGACCCTTTCTTAAAGTGAAAGAAGAGGGTAAACAGGTGAAATATGTAGTTTCTAATAACTGGCTATTTGGCGATTAAGAACTTGTAGAGCCATCTATGTGTAAATACAATAAATGAACGTGTATTACAGTGGGCATGACATGTATTCTTGCCACATAGGGCGAATGGGTTAAGATCATTCAACAAAAATGTTCTTAAGATCACGTCCACCTCCAAAGCAAAGAATGTCACGAACGTTAATACTTAGTTCAATATCTTCCGTGATCGCCTCCCGTTGTTCGCTTAAAATAGGGCGAGGCAAACCTTTTTAAAAGCTATTTTCTTTATATAAATATACTTAAAACACACAAATAAGAATGGATGAAAGTAAGATGAATAGCATAAAAAGTTTAAATTATAGAAAAAGAAATGCAATGTACTTAAAAAGAAGGAATAAACGAAATGTGTAAAATCTTTCCCCAAAACTCAAGATACAAACGAAGTAAAATCCAGACCTTAAAAGTCTATGGAATGCTTAAAATACTATAAGGAATAAAAGCTAAAAAAAGAAGTTCATAAGAATGCCTCGTTACTAAACAATGAATAAAACAATTACAGAAAACCAGATTAAAGGGGGAAACTATGGTAAAACAATAAAAGCAAATAAAAACCGAGGAAATCAGCCAACATAAAACAAAACAAGACAAGTGCCAGGCAGCGACCAGTCCCCCAGCATCGGCAGCGGGAGAGCGGAGAGGACGAGAAGCAGCATCTAAGACCACCTTACAAT
>NC_061829.1:41193479-41198479 GCF_019202785.1 Penaeus chinensis
ACTAGGATGGGGAGAGAACCTCACCTTACAGCTATGGTCGAGAAGAGTGAAGAACCCAGTACCCTACAACCAGGCTCAGGATCGAACCTGGATTCGAATCTGGATTCGACCACCGAATCCATATCGAACCGCCACGTATGCAGGCGAAACAGTTTAATAATGGGCAAGGCAAATAATACCCGCATCTCTTCTGGCGACCTTGCCAGGATTCAAGGATTTACTCGTTTTGAGGAGCAAGTTCTCGATAGAACATTAACATATTCTTCTTTATTAACAGTGTCATACTTTCAGTTCTGTGAGGCAGTACGTGAAAGTGGTTTTGTTGTTGTGGGAAGGTTTCCCCTTCATGGTTTGCCGTCCTTGGGGCCCGGAGGTGAACAGGTTGGACTTCAAGTAGTGTGTGAATATTCCTTACCTTCTTGAGGGGAAGAAAGAGTATTCTCCTGTATGTCCCGGTATTGACGTTGAGACCACTTTTGTGTTGCTTGGTGCGAGCAAAGGCTCCTTTAATTGTTTTTTCAAACATTCTTCGTACTAATTGGTCGGTCAGCAGATTTTTTTTATTTTTTATATAACTTGATATTCTTGATCTTAGCGTAATAATGTCAGGTCTTACTTTTGAGGTGTTACCTGTAGTAGCATGACCCCGCAATCTGAAGCTCAGCATACTTCCCAGGTTGGGTCATGCTTAGGTCCGCCGCCGCGTCCGCGCTCATTGGACAGCGGGCTCCCCTCGCGCTTACATTAAAATCTCAGGCTGAAGCATTAGGCCTTCAAGGAAATGATATTGCTCAGTATGTCATTAGTCAACAGACACTTGCACGAGAGGAGAGAGTAAAAGAAAGAGCATTTCAGAAAGAACAATTAGAAGCAGAGAAAGAAAGGGTTAAACTTGAACATGAACTTCAGCTGGCTCGTTTAAACAGTTCTTCAGCCAGTTCATTCACTCCAGCACTTTTTGAAAAGCCTCGTGCCCTAGTTTGCCAGTTTTTAAAGATGGGGAAGACATAACCTCCTACTTAATCAAGTTTGAGCGCATTGCCAGAGAAGAAACATTAGCTATTAGACTAGGAAGTTTGTTGTCAGGAAAGGCAGTTGATATCTACACCTCGCTGCCTCCGGAAATTACATCGGATTATCAGTTGTTGAAAAAAGCTCTCATGCGGGGTTATAGTAAAACTCCAGCAACTTACAGGAATGATTTTAGATCTGCTAAGATAAAATGTGGAGAAACCTAAGAGCAATTTGCTGTAAAACTTGGACGGTTATTTGACTATTGGGTGGATGCGTTCGACATCACCAAAGATTACGCATCTCTTCGTGACTTTATGTTACTGGACCAACTAATGTCTTCCATTTCACCAGATCTGCGAGTATATGTGAAAGAACACAACGTCTCCTCTTTATCTGATGCAGTAAGTCTGTCGGATAATTGGGCCTCTGCTCACAGTGCATACCCCAAGTCATATCAGTCCTCTGACCAAGGTAAGAGAAGTGTGGCTGCAAAGTCCCCGACTCCAGTTCAATCAGCTATGAAAAGGGATTTTACATCTGTGAAGTGTCATGGGTGTGGTGACGTAGGACACATGAGATCTCGCTGTCCTATAAAACACCCTAGCTTACAAACAATATTCCTCAGTTACAACTCATAATGTTGGATTTAGTCTGGGTGACCGAGGAAGTTCAAAGTTTATGACAGCTGGTACTTTGAATGGGGTTTGGGTATCCACTATTCTCAGAGATACGGGGTGCACTTGTGTTACTGTATCTGACAAGGTTTTACCTGATGCTGATGTCTCTAGTGGTGGGGATAGAAGATTATCTGGGCCGGTTGGATTATTTCCCCAAAAATTAAATGCTTCTTGAAGTGTCCATATTTTGAAGGTTGGGTTGATGTAGTGAGAGCAGCAATTAAATTTTGCAGTATTTTGGTTGGGAATGAACCAGGGGCATATGCTCCCAAATTATCTCCAGATTCTGAATTAAATGTAACTCGACATTCACATAATGACACTCTTGATTATTCCTTTGCAATTCAAACTAGTTCCTCTAAATTAAAAAGGGTTCACCCTTTAGTCTTACCAGAGATTGAACCCCTTAAAGTAACTCCTAAGGAATTTGCAAAATTGCAGGCAGAATGTCATTCTCTGACCCATTTTTTGAGAAAAAAAAAAGATAAAATGCGAGATGGCACAGAGTTTAAGTATGAGATAAGAAATGGTCTACTTTACCGTACTTGTGTTGCTTCACAGCACTGTGAAAGGGTAGGTAAATCTTCCCTAGTAGTACCTAGCGAATGTAGAGCTATCATTCTCTCAGTAGGACATGAGAGCCCCTTGGCTGGTCATTTCTCTCATCGGATATCAGAAATGCGTATTAAGGACCATTTCTATTGGCCAAACATGGGGGTTGAAATCAGGGATTTCTGTAAATCTTGTGATAAGTGTCAGATGATGTCGACTAAGGGTAAAGTAAGACCAGTACCATTAAAGTCTTTGCCTATTTTAATGGAGTCATTTTCTCGTGTTTCCATTGACTTGGTAGGTCCTTTTTCTACTGCATCTTCTGAGGGTCACCGTTCTATCTTAACCTTGATCGATTTTGCAACTGGTTTTCCAGAAGCATTACCTCTTAACCCTTTCCCTGTCACCCCTCCAGAGGCGAACATTTTTCTAGCTGTCACAGGTCTTTGATATTTCTCTTTTTAATTGTAGAATTTACGTTAATTTGAGTAGCCAGATTTACTAAGGAAGGGTTAGAGAACACGCTAGAATAAAAATATGTTAGATACATTTTCATTACTCGTTCTTATAAGGACATAAATATTGGAATTACTCTTATGTCAGGCAGGGGGGAACCGGCAGCGAGTAAGCATATTCTTAGGCCTGAAGACTGTGATGAAAAGGTGTGAATCCCCAACCCAACAGACATATCTCGGCCTGTCAATCATCCGATAGAGTAACATGTTCTGATCCGGTACTTCTGACAAAGGACCTTCCTGATATTTTTTTCTGGATAGAGCAATGAAAGAGTAAAATAAAATATTCTAAATATGCGATGGGACCGTAATTATCTTCTAGGGTTTTCCATAAATACATTATCATTTTTTTTTTTTTTATAAGTAAAACAAAAATAACATGCATACAGAGACACGCACGCGTACATTTATATATACAAATACGCTTTATATGTATTTGTATATCCGGTCTCTCTCTCTCTCTCTCTCTCTATATATATATATATATACATATATATATATTTATATATATATGTATATAGATGTATAGATGTATATATATACATATATATGTATATATATGTGTGTGTATGTATATGTACACACACACACACACACACACACATACACACACACACACACACACACACACACACACACACACACACACACACTGCATGTAAATAAGTTTCCCTCTAAAGTAAACACGGCATCTTTAGTCGGAAGATCACAGACCTGAGGCGATTATCACGTGTGAATTGATTGACAGCCCAGATAAGTAAATAGAGTAGAGGTGTGAAGGCCGAGACTAGGGAAGTTGTTGTACAGCATTTGTTGCATAACATTTTGTTGAATATCTTGATATCAAATGAAATTTTGATCATAAGATAGGTCTTGCTTATTAGAATTGAACATTGTCTATGTGGCTATACCATCGCAGCAAGCTTATAACTTGCCATAACTGCATAATAAGCCGTGGAAGTTTCGATGGTATATATACCCATGAAACAGATTAGCGGCGAAAAAGTTTGATGGTATATATATACCATCGCGTCAGGTAAAGGGTTAAAGAGATTGATTCCATATCTGTAGCCGAAGCCCTTCTGGTGATCTTTTCAAGGGTTGGTATACCTCGGGAAATTTTGTCTGATAGAGGAAGACAATTTGTTTCCCAACTAATGGGAGAATTACACATTATTCGGAGTCAAACTACTTTTTACTACTTCCTATCATCCTAGTGGGAATGGAAGGGTGGATTGTGTAGCGACAAACCACGAGAATGGCACCGATATTTCGTCCCCACATTGTTTGCTCTGCGTGAGATTCCTAGCGATCGTACTGGGTTTTCAGCTTTCGAGCTACTTTATGGACGGACAGTCCGAGGGCCACTTTCAGTTTTAAGGGACTTGTGGGAAGACCCAACCATTAAGGAGGATGATAGATCTTCTTTTCAATATGTCATTAAATTAAGAGATAAGTTGGAAAAGTGTGTCAAAATTGCAGCTCAAAATGCTGAGAATAGTTCCTCCAAATTCAAATCTTACTTTGACTTAAAATCTCAGGATAGGAAATTTAGTCCAGCTGAGGAAGTTCTTGTACTCCTCCCTGATAACAGTAACAAATTACTCCTGTCTTGGAAAGGCCCATATACTGTTCAGGAATGCCGTAACAAGGTAAATTATCTTATAGATGAAGGTGGAAAACCCAAGTTGCTTCATGCTAACCTTCTAAAGAAGTATCATAAGAGAGCCATATGTTGCCAACCTAATGTTTCGGACGAGGAAAGTAAGACAGATGTGGAAACCAACCTAAAAGTAGTTCAGAATTGCATTCTCGAAGATGCTGAATTGTGTGATTGTAATTTTCCTTTAACTACTGATGGAGGAATGACCATTTTGCCCGAGAATGACCAACTTGATGTTTGTTCTGATCCTTCAGCAGAGCAGAAATCTGATATTCAATCATTAACTACCAATTTTCGAGATGTATTTTCATTAATTCCTGGTTATAGCAATACCTTGGAGCATGATATTGAAGTTTATACTACAGAACGTATTAAGTCTAAGGTTTACCCCATTCCTATACATTTAAAGGTGCACTTTTAAGCCGAAGTAGACCAATTACTTGAACAAGGGATTATACAGCTGTCGTCCTTCCCCCATTCGTCTCCAGTAGTCATGGTAAAAAAGTCAGATGGTAGCTACCGTGTGGCCATAGATTACCGAGCTGTTAACTCAGTAACTAATTTCCATGCTGAGCCAGC
>NC_061829.1:41218479-41220979 GCF_019202785.1 Penaeus chinensis
TGTCCTTCCCTTAGGGACGCGTGGCCTAGGGCTCCCATGATTGCAACTGCCTCTGCCTGTAGCAGGAGGCGTTGTCTGTTACCCTCATGGATCGCGTGGCATCCCTAGCTGCAAAGCCGGCGCCTGCAGTGTGGCTCAAGGGATCGACCGATCCATCCGTGTAGTATGTTCTACTACCCGGAGGAGTGATGGCTGCAATGACCCTGTGGGCTTCTGCCTTTAGGCTAGGCATGGGGTATAGGCTCTTTTTCATTGACAGGCTCATTATGTTGAACTCTATCAGGCTCAGTGCCCACGGCGGGGCTTCGGCAAAGTCGGGGTGGGGGAAGTCCATGCCCTTAGCAAGAAGCTGTTCTTTGAGCTGATGGCGTATCAACACCCTGGCTGTATGAGACAGCCAGGAGTTGTTTGCAACGAGCTCGTTGTCTTGTTCGAGGCATCTGACTAATTTTTGTCTTAGACTTGTGTTCCTGGGAGCCTGGATGACCTTTGACAGGAATTGTGTTGCCGTTAGATCGATTCGTGAGTCCAGGGGGAGAAGGTTTGCCTCCATCAGGAGGCACCCAGAATGATCCTGGCAGATTCATTTTGGACTGTTTCTAATTTTTCTGTGTGCTTTTTCTTTGCAGCAATTAGAGCGACTGAGGCATAGTCCACAATGGGCCGGACAGCATGTACATAGAATGATCTTAGTACTTTGTGTCTGGCCCCTATGCGTCTCCCAGTCATTGCTCTCATGACGGACAGTCTTGCTTTGGTTCGGTCAACCAGGTACTGGACCTCCTTATGGAAGGAGAGGGTCCGGTATATCCTTACTCCAAGGTATAGGTAGTCCTTGACCCATTCTAATTCCACTCCCTGGATTTTCAGTCTTGTGCCTCGAACTCTCTGTCTCAGAGCCATGGCTTTGGATTTGGCTGCAGAGATCTTTAGTCCTGTCCTACAACACTCCTCTGACACGAGGTCCAGACAACGCTGGGCTTTATTCTGGCTGCGTGGTCCAGTGGAGGTGATAGCGAGATCGTCTGCATACGAGATGATCTGGCACCCCACTGGGAGGTTTATGTTGAGGATGCAGGACATTAAAGTGTTGAATAGGGCTGGACTGAGAACCCCACCCTGTGGCGTTCCATTTTCGAGCGGCATGTGCTGCGATAGGTGACCCGTGAATTTGACATTGGCAGTCCTGTTCCTGAAGTAGTCACCTATCCAAGCCAAGAGCTTTCCTCTGATTCCCTTCTGGATCAGGCTTTCCTGAATGGCAAGCGGACTTGCCAGTTCAAAAGCCTTCTCCAGGTCAAGGAATACCACCACAGCTGGGCCCTTGCTGATTGTGCTTAAGAGTGTGGCTATGCTGTGTGCTGTGCCCATGCCCCTTGTGAACACGTGGAGGTGTTCGTTCGGGGGTCCCGTTTTCCATTGAAGCCGGTTTAGTACCATCCTCTCAGCCGTCTTGGCCAGGCAGCTGAGCAGAGAGATGGGGCGGTACTTCCCCGGCTCCTTTGGTTTTGGGACGAGAACTATGGTAGCCTTCTTCCAACTCTGGGGTAGAGTGGAAGTTTCCCAGGACTTTGTTGATGAGTTGCGAGAGTGCACGCTCACCTGCTAGTCCTAGGTGGGAGATAATGGGGTACGAGATCCCATCAGAGCCCGGGGCTGTGTTGGAACTGGTTTTATAGGCTTTCCTTAGTTCCCTCAGAGAAAAGATAACGTCTGAGTTATCGGGTTCGGCTTCCCTTTCTCTGATCTGAGCGTGTCTGTCTGGCTGTAGATGCTCTTGTCTTGCCCTCAGCTCGGCTGGCAGACTGTTGCTGCTCGTTCTCGCAGAGAACTCGTGCGCCAGTCTGTTAGCCTCTGCTTGGGGGTCGTGATGGGTGCACCTCGGGGCTGAGCGGCTGGTAGCTCGCTTGACCCGTTGCCACAGCTCTGAAAGGGTGGTTTGGTGGTCGAAGGACTCACACCATTCCAGCCACTTTTCCTGCCTGACTCTGTTGGCAGTTTCCTTGGCATCCGTGACAGCTTCCCTTAGGAGGGATAAGTTGTCAGGGGTTCTTTGCCTTCGGAATAGTTTTCGGCACATGTTCACCCTGTGGTTGACCTCCCTGATATCGTCATTGAAGTACCAGGCGTCTTTGTGACTTCTGGACCCAGGCCAAGTTTTGGGTATGGTCTGTGAGGCTGCTTCATTAATGGCGTTTAGCAGGCTAGCTTCGAGCACTTCCACATTTTCGCTTTGTGGGGGATCGTTGCATCTCAGACAGAGGGCCAAGGCGTTTTGGAACGCCTGCCAGTTGGCCTTGTCTGTTTTCCATCTTGGATTCGGTCTTAGGATTTCGGCTGGGCCAGCATCCATGAGGGTAGTTATAGTGCCGTAATGGTCACTTGTGACGGTCTCATCGACACTCGTTGTTTGTGATTTCTCTCTCGTTCCTTTACCCCTCTCCGGTTCTTTCTTACGTTCTCATCCTCTCTATATATATGTATATATATACATATCATG
>NC_061829.1:41225979-41230979 GCF_019202785.1 Penaeus chinensis
AGTTGAAGGGAGGGCTGAGGTCCAAGGTAGAAGTGATCCCTTACATTGGGCCCCAATCTCCATCTCTAAAGACCCCCCTACCTCAGTGAGCAAGGGATTAGGGGGATCATTACTCCAAGAAAGCAAAGTTCTCTATTAGGCAAGTCCTGGGTATAACAAGGGTCATTATAGAGGAGATCAGACTTTGTCCCTGCCCACTCTAGTGCTCATGCCTGGGGACAAAGTACTTCTTCCTCACCAGAGTAAATATGCCTCAACCTCCCCCCCCTAAAAAAAGTGCTTCTGGCCATTCCTGGAGATCAGAAAACCTGGCAGGGGTACGACACCACAAGACTTCCATAGAAGAGGCCAAGCACCACCTCTTAGGCACAACAGGGACTTAACGCTCCTACTGATCACTGCTTTTCACAGCTGGAGCAATAGTCCTGGGTGCTTGCTCCATCAGTCCTTGAACTTCTCCTTCCCTCAGCCCTTAATGAAGGAGAATAAGTTTTAGAGCCAGATCCTGCCATTCCAACTTATAATTTATTCATATTTGGATTACAGTAGTTGACATGATATGATCTTCAGATTATTATTATTATTATTATTCAGATAATTTATTCATATTCGGATTCAGATTATTATCATTATTATTCAGATAACTTATTCACATTTGCATTAGAGTAGCTGACATGACATGACCTTCAGATTAAAACAGTGTCAGCTTCTGTACTTCAGAACAGGTAAAGGCAACTGAAATACCAAATAAATAATAAGAAATATATAATCTCATATGCACCAAACATTATTGATAAATACATTTCAGTTACTTCAATGATTTCACTAATCATAACTAAAATCATATAGTGTTCTACCTCAAAGAGCATATCCTTTATTTCCACATCTTTTTTAGAACACAAAATCAAAGAATAAAATATAACTTGAAAATATTAAGAAACATGCATCAAATACAGGTATAATCAATATCTTATCTCTTGCATAGTCCTTCCTTTTACATTAAACATCATAAATAGTTACTGGGACTTCCATTCTGTTGCTGGATATTATCTATTGCTGCTTAAAACAATGACTGTACATTACTTGTGAAAAAAAAAAAAAAAAAAAAAAATGATAGTGTGTGTGTGTGTTTATTTCCCTTGTGTATGGAATTTTTCTGTTGAACTTCATCAAAACAGCATTCTTAATATATTCTATGCTACTATCTGGGGTAAGGCCCTTTTTATATATATTATCATTATTCTAAATCTAAGACATATAACCAACATGATTGTGTGCGTTCACACCAAAGTCATAATATTCAAGAACACTAACTACAACAACCTTGAGTAACAACTGATTATGAAAATCAAAGTAAAGTTGACTCCCCACAACCACCTTCCCTTCCTTTCTCCCTTCCATATCTTTTCTGACCCTCCTCAATTCATGGAACAAGATGCACTGTCCTCATCATTTCCCACTTTAACTGGAACATCATCTTTGTCAACCATCTGGAAGTCTTCGGGACAGGTATCCCCATCGCTCTTGGAGAGCCGGAACTGCTCTGGTCGAACACCGCACAGCTGTTGGACCTTCTCCACTGTCAGTGGTGTGTCTGAGGTGAGGAAGCAGAGGAGCTTTGAGACAAGGCACCATGTAATATGATGGTGATGAATATATTGTTTTTTCTACTGAATTGTCAGGAAGCTTTTACTCAGCAGTTACTACTACAAGTCTCCCTTGTATAAGATTTACAGAAAGCCTTATATACACATCAAAATTTTCATTCATATTAAAAAAACAAGAAATCATTCCTCCAATCACAAAATAATGTTTATCACAGTATACAGACTACTCTGCAACCAACAAAAAACGAGTACAAACTTACGCATTTCAAACCAGTCTTCATTTCCATTCTCAGCTCTGAAGGCCGCAATGGCATGACGGAGGGCAGTGACTACTACATATGAGAAGCAGAGAGCTGGCTCTCCGGTGGCTGTAAGAACAAGATAATGATAAGATGAAGATGATTTGCCGGTCAAAAACAAAACAGATAGGTTAGGGAACTGAGAAATGAGAGCAAATTAAATGAAGCAAAGGTAATGGCAAGTGGTTTGAGGAGGACAAAAGCGAGGAAGCAAATAAAGATAGAGAAAACTAGGAAGAGAGAGAGGAAAAAAAGAAAAGACGAGAGAAGAAACAATAGCAAAAGTTAAAAATCTGAAGAGAAAATTTGGCATGGAATAAGAGCATATATCTAAATGAAGTTGCAGATTCTTTCAAAAGAACTTTAGTTTTACAAAGCTGCTCTTGATGATTACAAGGCTTCAAAGAGTTCTTGACATCAAAGGCTACACAAGTTTTGGAACTCTCTTGTTATCTCAATTCCTCTTTGTACAAAAGTAGAAGTTCCACATCTCTCTACCTTTGGAGTTCAAGACACCATACGGGTTTGAAGCATTAGGCAGGAGAGTCACCCTCATGTCAACAGGAATATCCAGTGCTGTTGGTGGCTTGTATTCCTGTAAATAACATACAATAAATAATCAATATACCAATAATGATGAACATTATAGACCACTGCTGAAATAAACAACTTGTTTTGTCCATGAAATCTACAAAAAACACACACAATAAAAAAAAAGGCTCTGAAGTACCTATAACTGTCTATCAAAAACACAAACACACTTCAGGTTTTATCAGTAACCCTTGAAGAATAAGGTAAGGAAACTTGTAACAGACATTTGTGTTTCCCATTTTATTGTGGTTGCATTTCTTTAAGACCCCTAAAGGTCTGAATAAAGTATAACATGTCTTTTTTCTTTGTAGTTGCATTTTAGTTATTTTCACTACCATAACTTTCTTTATGCCTGTGTTTCACTAATTTTGTTATATTTCCTATTACTGAAAAATAGATCATACACAAAATAAGCTCATGAGAAAATGAACTTCCCAGATTGGAAATATGAAAAAAAAAAAAATCAAGAAAGGTAATAATAAAAAAAAAAAAAAAAAGTACACATATCTAGTATTTCCTTCCCTGCTGTGTCCATGTTCCGCTCATTTTTCAAAAAATATAAAACCATAATGCAACACAGTACTGTATGGAAACACATACCCACGTTCCATTAGAGAGCTTTACACCCGTTTCCAAGTCGAACTTCACCAACTCGGAAGTGTAGAGACCAACACCCATGATAAAGGCTCCCTCCACTTGTCCGATGTCTACAAAAGGATTCATGCTTTTCCCGCAGTCCTCAACGATGTCAGCACGACGGAGCTGTTCAAGAACTATGTGTATTAGGATGGAATATAGCCGGAGCACTTATACTATGTATACAGAAAGGTATGAAAATTTTGAATAAACTGATAGAAACTCATTTTAGTTTAAATATCTGTAAGTAGTTCAAAATATTTGAAAAAAACAATAATTGAATTTATACAATGACATTACAAGCCAAGAAAAATTAAATACAAAATATGGCTAAGTAAATCCATGGCCTGCCATGATAAAAGAAAATCTCTATAATGTAGTAAACTTTCGAACAAAATATAACCAAATATACATAAACGGAAGCATAAACTAACCAGGTATTGTCCAGTGAGGACGTCAATTTCAACTTCGAGGCAACAGGCAGCCCATATGTCATAGCGCCGGGGATGTTCCTTTCCAGCAGTCCTTTTTTTTTTTTTATGAAAAGCATAAAAGGTTATGTAAATATATGCTACAATCACACACACAAAAAAAAAGTGTTTTGGACTTTGTTTACAGCTGTTGCTTGGTAAAGTTATCTCATTAAAAAAACTCTTTACAGTTCCTTTTACTACTTCTATACCTTATCACTTTAACTCTAACTGTGCTTTCATTCAATGTTCTGAAGAGTATGCTATATCAGATTATCTGTTATAGGTCCTACTTCCAACTTTGCTGGGACTTGAATGACATTAACAAAGATAGAGCTTTTAACCCATATAAATCATAAAAAAGCAACAACCAAAAAAGGGAAATTGAGTATAAAAATGTTTCTTATAGTTCTTATCACAAGTCAGAAGCAAATCTAAACACTGTTTGATAAATGAATGTGCATAAAATCCTTGATCATGATAAAAAAAAAAAAAAAAAAAAAAAACCTGCATGATCCATATATAAAAACAGCACATAAGTCAAAGCAAATGATAAAAGAAGTAAATAAAATTGCTAAACAGCAAATAAAAGTGGCTGCAACAAAATTATCAATTGCACAAACCAACTGACAAGTGCATCAAATATGATATAGCCTGTAAGTAAGAATTCAATACTGCATTGTAGTACTATTCTATATTGTTGATCAAATGCAAGAAAAACCTATTTTCCACATAAATGGAATAAGCTGTCATCTTCAAATGAACTTACCTTGTGCATAGTGGATTGTTCTGCTATAACTCATTGGAATCATAACATTGTACCCAGTTCAAACTCATAGAACAAAACAAAACAAAAGAGTAGCCTGTAATATAACACAATAACCATCATACCAATAGCGTTCGCACAAGTCCACATCCCTAAGGTGACATATCTTGATGAGCTGCTCCCAAGACATCTCTTTCTCCGAATCTTTCTCCAACTCCTCGCCCTTGATTGCATCTATCCTCTTACGGAGAGCTTCGCAGGCTATCTTTGTGCCCTGAGGAAGAAATGAGAAGCATTCTCATTCATTTTTTTTTTTATATGGAGACATGAAAATCATTTTGGTTCACTTTAGAGAACAAGGAAGTTGAAAAAAAAGAATCAGTAGAAAATATAATATGTAACTTCCCTTTAATTGAATTCTTGAACTCAAGTGAAAAACAAGAGTAAGGGAGAGAAAACCTAAGAAAAACAAGAGGAAAGAAAGGAAAACTCTGGGAAAAACACGTGAACAGGAATAAAACTCACATGACAGCAAATGTCCGTTCCAAAAGACCCTCCTGTTACAATTGAGTTCGCACCAACAGTTGTATCAGAAGCTTTGATGATCACCTTTTCAATAGGAATGTCCAAA
>NC_061829.1:41238479-41240979 GCF_019202785.1 Penaeus chinensis
GAATACCTCAATAGCGCGACTGAGGGTAACATTAGCTCCAAGGATAAGTGGCTCCCCGATTGTGACATTATATAATGCCTTCACTGCATTTGTGCTGATGTATGTTGTATAGGGGCCATCCTCTTTGTACACACCTGTGATAGTTTCCGAAAGGACAGAATAAGTATGTATGTAGTAAATATTACTGTGTCATATTATAACATGGAAGCTTTGAAAACTTCATGACCCTTTTTCTTAATTAATTTCAATATGCAATTATTCCTGTTAATCAACAAAGAGAACCAATCTGAGAAATTTCTTAAAGCCTCATAGGATGTCAACTTTTCGTCATGCATCATTTTCACAGATTACTAAACATTTAAAATTAAAGACAAGATTGGACTTTCAGTTACATTAAAGCTCTTAAGATTTTTCACTTGAATATCTCGCTACTCTACAACACTATAAATGTAAAATCAAAACAACATAATAATATTACTGGTGCAATACATACCCTGTCCAGTGTTGCCAACTACAATACAATACTTTTCGTCTTGTTTGATTTTCTTTAAGGCATTTTTTATTCCCTGAAAATGATAGGGAAAAGAAAAGCAAGAGAAAAATCAGATATACTCAATAGACATTATAAAATACATATACATATAATTTGAAACTTATCATTACATAAGTCAAAAACATATTTTCCTTCTGTACATTTCTTCCTAAAAATTATTATATGAGAAAAACACAAAACAAAAAATTCCATTTAGTGTCCAAACTAGGTAACAAAAAATAAATACTCTTTATATAGTAATAATAAATACATAAAACATCTAAAAATGTCAGACCAACTTATATACCTACCTAGCCATATTCAAATCTACTTTTTGCTGTTGTTAAGGGTATAACTAATAATATCACCAAGTACCAAGGCAGAACATACCACAAGAGTGAGAGGTCTATACCACTGGATTTCACCATCCGTCAGTTCAACTTCCTCTCCTATGGGGTCGGCATCACTGTGGTCTTGTTGTTTGTTTTTACAGCTTGATTCGTTTTCCTCTTTGCTGGACCCACACTTGCCCTTACAGACGTTGCCGGTCTTGGGACATTTTGCCTTGTTTGCTTCCTGTAAAGACAAATTACATATTCTTAAACTTTTCACTTGTGTTCCCCCTTCCTGAAATGAAATGGACAGGACACGAGCTCATTCCTTTCCAATAAGACTCTTCCACAAAAGTATCATTTGAATTTTACTGTTTTTTGTAAAATTTTCTAATTTATTCCCTCCTTGCTGACTCCTCTGAGTTTGTTGTGCATACACCTTGTGCTCTTTAATTCTATTATCTTATGGTTATCTTATTCACTGACTTTATCTTTCTTGCTCCTCCATTATGTGAGCTTATAGATACTTTATTTATCGACTTTTTCACCTGAATTTTACTGCATTTGAAAAATATTAGATTAACTACTATAGTTTTCATTTATAGTTCTCTCTTCCTTACTTTGATCTTTTCGCAAATAAATAATATGAAAATTATTTCTTCTTAAATCCTGTAATGACAGAAATAATAAAATTGGGAGAGAAAAAACACAGAAGGAAAAGAAGAAAGAAAGAAAGAAAGAAAGGAAAGAGAGGAAGGAAGGAAAGAAAGAAGGAAATAAAATAAATAAAAAAAGAAAGAAAGAACGGATAAAGGAAAGAAAGAAAGAAAGAAAAAGAAAGAAAGAAAAGAGAGGAAGGAAGGAAGGAAGGAAGGAAGGAAGGAAGGAAGGAAGGAAGGAAGGAAGGGAGGAAGGAAGGGAGGAAGGAAGGAAAGAAAGAGAAAGAAAGAAAGGAGAAAGGAAAGAAAGAAAAGAAAGGAAAGAGAGGAAGAAAAATAAATAAAGAAAGAATGGAGAAAGGAAAGAAAGGAAAGAGAAGAAAGGAAGAAAAATAAATAAAGAAAGAGAGAAGGAAAAAGAAAAGAAAAGAAAAGGAAACAAACAAAAAAAAAACACAAAAAAAATATAAAAACAGCATAAACACACCTCAATATCGACAAGTTTGTCCTTGAGGCACTGGTCTCCGTCCACAGCAAGGGACTTAAAGGCATCTAGTATGGGGCGATAGCCAGTGCATCGGCAGAGGTTCCCGTCCAAGGACTCCTCCACTTGGGCTGCGGTGAGCGACCCTGAAGATTTCAACTGTCTGTGAATTGTGAGTGACTTATTAATTGATGAAGTGATGAATTGATGTCAGTAAGAAGACAGATTCATTGACCAGATACTGCTTCTATATGTGAATTCTACCAATGCAGAACTTTAGAGACTAAAGGCATGAATATGACATTTCAGTGTTGAAGTAGGAAATGGGTGATAATTAAAGATAATCTGATGTATTGTCATAAAAGGAAAAACACTTACTGAGATATGATTAAAATACACCCACATTTAAAAGCTGATAGGATTTTTATTTTACTTTTTAAAATATAAGACAGATAAACTATAATTCAACATACATACTGCTGGATTAATGAGC
>NC_061829.1:41248479-41258479 GCF_019202785.1 Penaeus chinensis
AAGGGAAAACAAGACATTAATAGAACTTGGATAAAAAAAAAAAATTAACCGTAAGACCACACACAACATAAAAATTGTCATGACCCTGAAAAAAGCTGCGGTTTGACCCTATCTCCTGCACATCTTGCACAGAGCCCATGGTATTATCACCATACCCCAGTCACGAAAAGACCGTATTTTAAACACGATCCTACCGTCGTAGAATCTCTGAATAACCTACCCTAGACCGATATTACTCACAATTATTCAGGTAAACCTGGACTGTAAGCGTCTTTATCCAAGGCTTGCGAGATTACACTATATAACTTCAAGGCTGGGTATGTGTGGGTATCATGGTGTAGGATGCCCAAGCTTTTCGTTTATTCTCATCAGATTATAACCCAAGATTATTGATACAAAAACTCAAGTATGTTGTGTGTTTAAAAGATGTTTTGGAAAGTAATGAATCAGACCGACTGTTTAAATACCTGGTTTTGGATATAGTAGATTAAAATAAATAAAAAATAAATGTTTTTTTTGACACCCCAGCTATAAACTGCAACTACTTCCTTGTGTCAGTGGTCAGCGATTGCTATATCGAATATTCTGGTTATTTACAGTACATGCCTAAAAAATATACTATCATAATTAGTGTTTAAATAATAGTCATGACAACCCATGGCTAAAAAATCACCGTTCAGTTTACGTATTCTGAAAGAAATATCAAATGGAAAATACTTGGCGAAATTTGGCTAGTTGGCAACTCAAATCTCCATTACTCTTCTCCGCATGGTTCTAAAATTTTCCTAAAATGTAGATATGAGTATTCAATTCTTTAAATAACCAGAGTAGCATAAAACATGAAATGACACATACACCCAGTAAACGACATTGTCACAAGAACAACGATATACTACAATCATTATTAGCTAACCTTAACCACTGTGAAAATAATCAAGTAATAAAATGTAATAGGCAAATCATGCTGGCTGTGGCCCAGAATACGTATATTTTTTTCCTACAATGCCGCCTGCGAAATCCTTTAAGTAAATGCTTTTTAGGGTTAGAATGGCTTGCTTGAAGAGACAGACACCTTCTTTTCTCTCCCTTTTTCTCCAGTGACTTTCTTTTCTTTCTTCTTTCCTTTTCCTCCTATCCTTATAATACCAGGAACTTTGTAAATATACTTTGTGTTTGTGCTTTAGAGAGAGAGAGAGAGAGACAGAGACAGAGACAGAGAAATAGATAGGGAGAGAGAGAGAGAGAGAGAGAGCCAGAGAAAATAGATAGGGAGAGAGAAGAAAGTAGGAGCAGGAGACAGAGAGAGCCCCGGGGCCAGAGAAAAGGAACAGAGACAAAGAGGAGAAGAGGGGGGTGAGAGAGAGAGAGCAGAGAGAGAGAGAGATAGGGTGATGAGAGAAGAGACGAGAGAGAGAGAGAGAGAGAGAAGAGGAGAGAGAGAGAGAGAGAGGAGAGAGAGAGAGAGAGAGAGAGAGAGATAGACAGATAGACAGACAGATAGAACACCTCATTTTTAGATAAGGATGCGGCACATCTACGCGTCATAAGAGCAGAAGGCCAATCACAGTGGTACTGCGTGATGTTATGTGGGTGCCAGTCTAGTGTCTCTGAATGGGTTCGGGAATTTACAGAGATTAGTGGAAGCAGTTCACTCGCTACTGCTCTCTCATGTTTCTCTGTCGGCCTGGTTCACACACACACACTTCCTCTCATTCCTTCCCCTCCCTCTCACACCTTTATCTCTTTCTCTCACTCTCTCTCTCGCTCTCTCTCTCACTCTCCTCTCTCCTCTCCTCTCTCTCTCCTCTCCGTCTCTCTCTCTCTCTCTCTCTCTCTCTCTTCTTTCTCATATATATATGTAATAATATATATATATATATATTAATGTGTGTGTGTGTGTGTGTTGTGTGTGTGTGTGTGGTGGTGCGTGTGTGTGTGTATGCATAAGTCCGTAAATACACACACAATCACACACACACACACACAACACACACACACACACACACACAATAAATATAATATATATATAATGTATATAAATCATATATATATTGTGTGTGAGAGTGTGTGTATGTATTGTATTCACAAGAATATAAAAGGAAAGAGCAGAAAACCAAAATATATTGACTTTATTTTTTTATTATACTTTAAAGGTAGCGAACAACATAACAACAAGAGCAGGGGATACGAACATATTTTTCCAGAATACCTAATAAAAAATACAAATTGTAATAGAGTTGTTTATCAATTTCATACAAAATGCGTTTAATCGATATACTCTAAATGAAACAAAACATGACTGCGTTTATCAAAAAAACCGTTTCGGTCCGAACGTCTACTCACAAATTTTTCAACGTTATTTTTTTCAGAATTGGTTGTTGTCTTTTATTTGATATTTTATGTGTTTTAAAGAAATGTTTTTTTTTTAAATCATTTAAATAAATTTATTATATGTTATTGTTATTTTTTTCTTCTTTTTTGTTACTCCTGTACGATTTTTTCCTATTCTCTTTAGTTCTTTTTTGTTTTGTTCTTATTTGTCACATTTATAATTATCTTTTTTTTTTCTCTCTCTCTTGCGTCATGCCGTCTTTCTTATGTGTTTTTACTCTTACTATTTTTATCTTTTATCTTCCTGTGTTATCACTTTCTCCTACTACTACTCCTATTTCCCCTCCAATGCCGTTATTTCACTTTTTTCTTTTGTTTTCTCATCCATGGGGGCGGTCAATTCATTATATTTTCCTTCTTTCATTCCGTCTTTCTCCTCTCTTTGCCATTATCATTTTCTCTTATTCCCGATTTGTCACCGCTTCACTTATTTCTATTTCTTCTTCTCTTCTCTTCTCATTCCTTCTTCTCTCTGCGTCATCATCATCTCTCTCTCTCTTCCTCTTGCTTCATCGCCTCTCTCTCTCTCTTCCTCTTGCTTCATCGCCTCTCTCTCTCTCTTCCTCTTGCTTCATCGCCTCTCTCTCTCACTTCCTCTGCTTATCAACTGCCTCACTCTCACTTTCCCTCTCTTCCTCTTGCTTCACTCCTCTCCTCTCATCTCTCTTCCTCCTTGCTGTTCACTTCTCTGCCTCTCTCTCTCACTCTCTTCTCTTGCTTCATCGCCTCGCTCCATCTCTCTTTCCTCTTGCTATCGGTCGCCTCTTCTCTCTCTCACCTCTGCTTCGTCGCCATCTCTCTCATCTTCTCTTCCTCTTGCTTCACCTGCCTCTCCTCATCATGCTCTAATTCTCCCCCCCTCTCTTTCCTCTTGCTTCATCCGCCTCTCTCTCTCTCTTCCTCTTGCTTCGTCGCCTCTCTCTCGTTCTCCTCATCGTCGTCTCCTCTCCTCTCTCATCTCTTGTCCTCTTGCTTTCGCGTCAGCCTCTCTCACTCTTTTCTTCCTCTAGCTTCGTACCCTCTCTTTTCTCTTGCTTCTGTCGCCTCTCTCTCCTCTCTTCCTCTTGCTCTTCACTTGCCTCTCCTCTCTCTTCTTCCTCTTGCTCATTGCCTCTCTCGCCTCTCAGTTTCTCTCCTCTTTTCCTCTTGCTTCTACTCACCACACCACAGTCTCCACTTAGCTTTCTACGGGCATCCTCATCTCTCTCTAGTTTCATCTGGCTTCACGGTAGACTCTATCTTTTCCCTAATTATTGGCAGTCATTCCTCTTATCTATATTAGAGATGATTAAGATTGAGTATTAGAATATATAGAAGATTCAGATGCGTGGTGGGAGCGGTGGAAAAGAATGATAGTAATGAGGGAGTAGGTAGAAAGATAGAAGATAGGGTGTAGATTGATGATAGGAATGAGATAAGATAGTTTTAGGGTGGAGAGCGTAGAATATGAGTATGAGGGAAGATAGAAAAGAGATAGATTAAGAGGGGAAGTGATGATGAGAAGAGATAGAGAAGAGGAAGAGGGGGCGGGATATGGAGGAGATAGATATGTTGGAAGATGGAGTAGGTAGAAGATAGAGATAGGGAATATTTGATGATGTATTAGAAGATAGAGATAATATATATTAATAGGGAGTGATTAGAATATTATAATATATATAGTAGATATTAATATTGATTATTAGAATATATATATCTCTTTCCTCTCATTCCTCTTCCTCTTGCCTTCGTGTCGCCCTCATATCCTCTCTTCTCTCTCTCTCTTCCTCTGAATTTCGGTTCCGCCTCTCTCTCTCTTCCTCTTGCTTCATCGCCCTCTCTCTCTCCTCCTTCCTCTTGCATCATCCGCCTCTCTCTCTCTCTCTTCCTCTTTGCTTCGTCGTCGCCTCATTCTCTCTCTCTTTCTCGCTCTTCCTCTTGCTTCGTCGCCTCTCTCTCTCTTCCTCTTGCTTCACTGCCTCTCTCTCTCTCTTCCTCTTGCTCAATCATCGAATCATCGCATCCCGGATGTCGAACATTCAGGATCGAACAGCGCACAATCTCCCGGCGGGGTCATCGGGTCATCCCGGTGGTTGGGCATCCTTCATCGCATCACCATCGGGCATCGGGCTTCATCATTCATTCCATTCATCAAATTACAACATCTCTCAGATCTCATATCATCACTGGCATCGTATCCGTTCAACTCATCGGGCGGCCTCTCTACAAGAAACCATCTACCAACTACCCGCCAGGGGGGCTGCCCACCGCTCAACCTCTCGTCAGCACCCACACGACGTTAGACTACTATCTCTCTCTTCCCTTGCTTCGTCGCCCTCTCTCTCTCCGTCTTCCTCTTTCTTAGTCCTAGATATATATACTTGCTTCATCGTGCTTCATCAACTTCGTCGTCGGGTCTCGTTAACAAGCTGGCTTTATTAGAAGCATATCTATGCGTATATTAATATGGCGTTAATTTAGGAAGATAATGAGATATGTAAAGATTGAGGAATGGAGGAATAGGTAGGTAGGAAGAGTGTTGATAGGGATAGGAGTAAAGATAAAATATATTAATAGGATAATTAGAATATAGATATATTAATATATTTAAATTATTAGCATATAATAGATATTCATAATTGATTAATTCTTAAAGAATATCTCCTTCCTCGTGTTCATTCGCCTACATCTCTCCTCTCTGCCTATTGCTTCAATCATCGCCACTCTTCTCCTTTCCTTCCCTTGCTTGCGTCGTTTCCGTCACCTCTCTCTCCTCCTCTCTTTCCTCTTGCTTCGTCGCCTCTCTCTCTCTCTTCCTCTTGCTTCATCGCCCTCTCTCTCTCTCTTCCTCTTGCTTCATCGCCTCTCTCTCTCTCTTCCTCTTGCTTCATCGCCTCTCTCTCTCTCTTCCTCTTGCATCATTCGCCCTCTCTCATCTCCCCGTCGTCGGCCTTTCTCTCATCTCTTCCCTTGCTTTCATCGCCTTCTCACTTCTTTCCTCTTCCTCTTGCTAATCATCGGCCTCTCTCTCGCTTCCACTTGCTCCGTCGCCTCGCTCTTCTCTTACCTTGTCATCTTGCTGTGACACATGCCTCTCTCTCTCGCCTCTTGGCTTCCTTCCTCTGTGCTTCACTGCCCGCTCTCTCTCGGATCTCTTCTCCACTTGCTTCGTGTCGCCTCTTACTCTTTATATGAAGTCTTGAGTAATCGCCTCGCTATATTCAGTGAATAGTGAGTATATGCCGACGATATATATCTTTACAAACAGAAGTATATATGAAGAGGGTGGAGGATAGGGGGTGAGTGAGAATGGATAGAGCGAGCGGAGCGGGGCGGGTCGTTGAGGGAAGAGGGATGATGGTAGAAGATAGAGAGAGGATTAGGGATTATAGAATATATATATATTAATATTGATTATTAGAATATTATAACGATAGATAGTAATATTGATAAATTTCTCTTGCGTCACTGCCACTCTCTCTCTCAGATCTTCTCTTCCTCTTGATTCATCTACTGCCCTCTCCTCTCTCTCTCTCTTTCTCTTTGCTTCGGTTCGTCGCCTCTCCTCTCCTCTTTCTCTTTTCTTCTGCTTCACATCGCCTCTCTCATCCCTCTTCCTCTTGCTTTCACTGCCTCATCTCTCTCTCATTCTTCCTCTTGCTTCACTCCGACTCCTACTCCCTCTCTCTCTTTCTCTTCTCGTTCGGTTCGCCTCTCAGTCCTTTCTCCTTCCTCTGCCTTCATCGCCTCTCCTCTCTCTTCCTCATGCTTCACTGGCACTGCACTGCTCTCTCTCTCTCTTCCTCCTCTTGCTTCGTCCGTCCTCTCAGGCTCCCCATCTCTTTCCTCTTGCTTCACGGCCCTCTCTCTCTCTCTTCCCTCTTGCTGTCATCGCCTTCTCTCCTCACGTCGCTTGATATCACTGGTCACAGCCGCTCTCTCTCTCCTCACATTTCCTCTTGCTTCGTCAGCCCCTCTCTCTCGTATGCTTCACTCTTGCGTCATCGACTATCTCATCGCGTTCATCTGGCATACCTGCCGCTCGCTCAATATATATAATATTTACTAGTTGAATGAGGTAGAAAGAGCTAGATCTTACTCTGGATGGATGGATGAAGGAAGAGAGAAGAGAATCGGCGGGAATATGATTATTTGGAATATATATAAATATTCCTCTCTTGCTTCATCGCCTCTCTCTCTCAATTCCTCTTGCTTCATCGCCTCTCTCTCTCTTCCTCTTGCTTCGTCGCCTCTCTCTCTCTCTCTTCCTCTTGCTTCACTGCCTCTCTCTCTTCTCTTCTCCCCTCTCTCATCCTCTCTTTCTCTTGCTTCGTCGCCTCTCTCTCTCTTCCTCTTGCTCGCGCCTTCTCGTCTCTCTCTTGCCTCGTTGCTTTGCACCTGCCTCTCTCATCTCTTCCCTTTTCCTCTTGCTTCGTCGCCTCTTCTCTCCTCCTCTCTCCTCTCTTCCTCTTGCATCACACTGCATCTATCTCCTCTTCCTCTTGCTTCACTGCTGCCTTTCTCTCTCTCCTTCCTCCTTGCTTCATTTCGCCTCTCTCCGCCTCTCTCTCTCTCTTACTTTATCCTCTTGCTTCGGTCGCCTCTCTCCTTCTACCTCTTGCTTCGTCGTCCGCCGTCTCTCTCTCTATCTCACTTGCTTCACTTTGCCTCTTCATCTCTTTTCCGCTCGTTGCTTCGGTCCGCCTAATTCCTCACCTCACTCTTCCTCTTGCTGTCAACGCCCTTTACTCTTCCTCACTTCTCCTCTTCTTCCTTATTTCTTCTCTCTCTTCCTCTTGCTTCATCGCCTCTCTCTTCTCTCTTCCTCTTGCTTCACTGGCCACTCTCTCTAGTCTCTTCTTTCCTCTGCTTTCATTGCCGTCTCTTCTCTTCCTCTTGCTTCTTGCTTCGTCGCCTCTCTCACACTTCCACTTGCTTCACCTGCCTCTCTCTCCCTCTTCCTCATAGCTTCGGCGGCGCCTCTCCTCTCTCTTTCCTCTTGCTTCACTGCCCTCACTCTCTCTCTCTTTCCTCATTTGCTTCAATCGTCCTCTCTCTCTCTCCCTCTAGCCTCACCTCCTCCCCACATCCTCTTGCTTCATTACTTTTTTCTCATCACCTTTGCTTCGGCGTCTGGGTCTCCGCCCACTACCAGTTCAAGCTAGACTGTGATGGTGCCTGTGAGGTTAGTGATGGTGAGGGTGAGGAGAATGTAGATGAGGGTGATGGTGAAGACAATTAGAATTAAGAATATGAATATTTGTGTGGTTGGGATATATATATATATTAGATATAATATATGTTGAGGCGTGGAGCGCGGAATATAATATATTATATTGATAAGTGTTGTTTAATGTATATATGGTTGGGTGGTTGATGGTGTGAATAATAGTAGATTTTCTCTAAATTAACTTAGCACGCACACTAGCACAAACAAAAAACAACACCTCATCACACACACAGACACTCACAGGCGAGCACACACAGAAGAGAGAGCGAGAGGAGAGAGAGGGGAGAGGGATATATAGTGATATAATAGGGTTGATAAATATATATATATATATATATATAATATATATATATATACATATTTATTTGTCCATTCCGACCCTTACCGCAATCACATTATAACTACATGTGAACTATGATATCATGAATTATACTTAAAATGATTATTGGAAAAAGTCCTTATTCTCTCAGTCTCTGTGTTTGTAAATCATTATATTGACGATCACAGTATTATCAAATGTTCACGATTTAAAATGTACTTGACATATCAGAGTCCCCCCGTCCAAACAAGAGACCACGGGAACCCAAACACAGCCATAAAATCAAGAGAATCTGTACTTACATCCCACGAAAGATCAATGTTGCCATATTCTTATGTTTTAGTTAAATATCTTGTGAACCCCTCAAATACTTGGGGCAACCGCCTTCCAGCCACTCTCAGGCCCGCTTCACCTCGCGGGCGTGGCAATAGGCCTCTCCCTCCTCGCTGGTCGTCTCAGGTCGCCTACGGTCTGTCCTTTGTATTATCTCCCCTCCCACATTCCCCGTGCTAATAACTTATGAAAGCGGCGACTTTTAACTCAAAACACAACACACAAGAATCAAAGCATTACCATACAAGTGGAGACACAGCCTCCATCTGTCATTACATCTCTCTCTCTCTCCCTCTTCGTCTCTCCTCATGCTCGTCTTTTCCTCGCTCCCCTCCCACTCATCTCCCCTCTTCCCTCTCCTCTCCATCCCTCACCACTTCCCACGCTCTCGTCTCTCTCCTCCTCTCGGATCTCACTCCTCCCTTCGTTCCGGTCGGGTATCCTCCTCCCTCCTCCCCCTGCTCCTCCTTTCGACTATCGTCTCTCTCCATCTCTCTCTCTCTCTCTCCCCATCATCTCCTCTCCTCTCTCATCCTTCTTCCCCCGTCCCCTCCTCTCTTCTTTTCCCCCTCCCTCTCTTCTCTCTCTCTCTCTTCTCTCTCTCTTGCTCTTTCCTCTTTCCCTCTCTCTCTCTCTCCTCGTTCTCCTCCTCTCTTCTCTCTCTCTGCCTCGTCCTCCTCGTGCTTCTTCTCTCTCGTCTCCTCTTCCTCATCTTCTCTCTCTCCTCGCTCTCATCTCTCTCTGTCTCTCTTTCTCTCTCTCATCCCTCCCTCCCTTCACCCCTGCTCCCACCCCAACTCTCTCTCTCTCTCTCTTTCCACTTTCTCCCTCTCTCTCCTGTTCCTCGGGTCGCTTCTCGCCTCTCTCTCAGGGGCTAGAGCTCTCATATCATCTCGCGTATAGACTATAGATATTCGAGACAAAGAGAAGGTTTGGGGTTTTGTTGCAAGGGAGGACGTAAGGATCTAGGGGGGGGTAGATAATTATGGGAAGGTGGGCAATCAGCGCGCGGGTGGTGAAAGGGAGAGAGAGAGAGAAAGAGAAGAGAGGGGAGAGAGAGAGAGAGAGTTGAGGGGGGAGTTAGGGAAGGTAGGCGGAGGAGGAGATGAGGAGAGAGGAAGAGGGAGAGAGAGAGAGAGAGGGAGAAGAAAGAAAGGAGAGGAGCGCGAGCGAGAGAGAGAGGGGGAGAGAGGGGAGGGGAGGGATAAGGAAGGAAAAGAGAGAGGAGAGGAAAGGGGGGGGAGGGGGGGAGGGGGGGGGTTAGTAAAATGTAGAAAAAAAAAAGAGGAAAGAGAGAGTAAAGAGAACTAGAAAAGAAAGAGAAGAATAGAGAGAATATAGAGTTTTAATATATATATATATATTGATATAATAGATAAATAAATAACTATCTAAATAGAGTATCTCTACATATCACTTCTTTCTCCACTCTCTCCTCTCTTCTCCATCTCTCCATCCCTCTCTCACCCCCTCCTCTCCTCGCAACTCCTTCCCTCCTCTCTCACTCGTCACCAAACTCTCCTCTCTCTCTTCATCCCTCTCTTCCCTCTCCTTCCTTCCCCCCTCCCCTCTCTCTCACCCTCTCCATCTCTCTCTCTCTCGTCTACCTCCGCTCTCCCTTCTCTCCTCTCGCTTCCTCCTCTCTCTCTCTCTCGTCTCTCTCCCCTCCCCTTCTCCCCTCCCCTCCTCTCCCCCTCTCCACTCGTCTCCTCTCTCACTCCTCTCACCTTTCTCTCCTTTCTCTCTCC
>NC_061829.1:41260979-41265979 GCF_019202785.1 Penaeus chinensis
ATGTGTGTGTGGGGGGTGTGGGGGTGTGTGTGTGTGTGTGTAAATGGACATGCATTTTCCTTTTTAAGTGCCCCCGGGATTCATTTGCTCTTATTATCGTCTAAATGTATTTTTTAAAGAATCAGTGTATGGGTTATGAAGGCCGGGGGAATATTCGCTAAATATATTCATAGTCTGTAGACGTACAATGAATGGAATTCGATATAAAGGGGTCCATTCACTGTTCAGTCGTGTCCGAAAATTACCGAGGGTAAGCAAAAGAAAAAAAAAAAGTGTATTTGAAAGTATGCAAGTCTTGTTATTAATTCATTTACTGAGACATGTTTTATTTGTTTATGATTGACCTATTACGTGTTTTCGAAATCCCCCGCTTTATTATTATTATTTTTTAAATACGTTGAACATACTATAATAAATATTCCAACGTTCATATTTTCGTACACGCCTAAGCTGGCCATCAACCGTTCGCATTAACGAGGTTGGAGTCTCGGGATCTCATTAATGAGTAAGTTCTTAATACAAAACACCATAAACACTTTTCTTTGGTGAACGACGTGCGACCAGACCCTTCCTCATGAAACGTATAAGCGTACACTAGTGATAAAACAACAGTTAAAAACTTGTGGCCATTTCTAATAACGTCTGCGATCGCCCGGCCCTCCTGTCTACCTCGTTAATGCGCTTAATCCGGGCCTTAATCCCGCACCTCCTTTCCCCCATACGCCCCCCCTCCCCCTCCCTCCTTCCCTTACAATCAAATCTCCCCTTCACATTTCCCTCCCTTCCCCTCCCTTCTCCCTCCTCTCCCCCATCCCTTCCCTCCCTCCCTTCTCCCTCCTTCCCTCCCCATTTCCCTCCCTCCCTTCTCCCTCCTTACCTCCCCACTTCCCTCCTTCCCTTCCCCTCCCAGCTCCCTTCTCCTTCCCCATTTCTCTCCTTCCCTTCCCCTCCCCTCCCTGCTCCCCCCTTCCCTCCCTCTCTTCCCCTTCCTTTCTCCCTCTTTCCCTCCCCTCCCTCCCGTCCGTCCATCCGACACACTATCGTCCGATTTTTTTTTCCTTTTAATTGATGCGGAACATGTCACTCCCGCTGACGAGATGTTATAACCCATCTGCAAGAGATACTCGGAGGAATAAAATATAAATAAGCACCAAGTTACGCCAAAAGCCATTACTGTTCGCAACACGCTTGACGCCGCTAAGTTTAAAGCCTATAAAATCGATCCGCAGGTACACAAACATACACACGCACACGCACACAACACACACCACACACGCACGTACACACACACACACACACGAGGCCAAGTTCCCCTCCCCGAAAAAGTGAACTTGCGGCACTCGGCAACTCCACTCCGGCGGCGGTGGTGGTGCTCGGCCCAAACCACTGTTGCCAGAGGACCCGTCTCTGTGTTTGCCTTCCTGTGGCCGATGGACAGGTGTAAATGATGTCTCATCCCTCGGGTTGTGGTCATTCGGATGTGTTTTTGTGTCGGAAGAGAGCGACCGGATGGGTATGGTAAGGGCGTGGGTTGGATTTATTTATTTTTTTCTATCGGCGAAGAGAGATGAGACGGTGTCTCGTGCTGGCAACACTGGATTGAGCTCGGTCGCATTTACTCCGTACAAAGCATCGGAGTTGTGGAGGGATCCGCGCTGTGTGACGCTGTGAGGTTGGTGATCGGTGTATAACCAAAGAGCGAGGGAGTGGGGAAAATACGTGTGCAAGTGGACGTGTGACAAGTGTTCCCTGTGGATGTCCTTAGCCGTGAGCGATGTCAGTGATGTCGAGCGGAGAGTGTTGAGTCCGCGATGCAGTAGTAGGCTTGTGGCGCGCTGGGCCCCCTCGCCTCGGCGGAACCTCGTTTGTACCAACTGCGCCCCGCGTCGGCCGCCTCGGAAATGGGAAATGAGTGCGGCGCGACTGGTGATGTGATGTGCACGGAGAGTTGATAATTGCTCTGCGCGAATGGATTAATTGGACGCCACACCATTGTTGCGTAGTAACTGCGAAGTTGCGCGCGGTATCGGTTCATTATGTCGAATTCTGCGGGTGAAATGGCGAAGAGGGATGTTCAGCCTTGTGACATGGAGAGGGGTGTTCCTCAGTCACAAGTGTACGATGTGCCGCGCGTCGATCACGCTTCTTTCGACATGTCGAGATATGTCTCTCAGCCCTCGGACATGTCTCGCATCCCTTATCAGTCATTCGACATGTCAAAAAGTGCCCATCAGACATATGACATTCCCAGGAACGTGGGGCACTCCTACGACATGAACAGAGCCCCGGCGTTCGACATGACCCGAAATATCCCACAGGCCTTCGAGATGTCGAGAGGCGCCCACCAGTCCTTTGACATGAGTAGGGGTGTAACCCAGCAGTTCGACATGTCAAGGGGCGTAAACCAGTCGTTCGACATGCAAAGAGGTGCCAACCACAATTACGAGATGCCAAGAGGACCTCAGGGCTACGAAATGCCAAGAGGGGCGCAGGCCTTCGAGATGCCCCGAGGAACGACCCAGCCTTACGAGATGACGAGGGCGGTGCAGCAGCCGATGGAGATGGGACGAGCAGGCATGGGCGCGGGGCATCCCTACGAGTACAGCAAGGAATATCACCCATGCCCCGAAGTCCAGCATAGCGGGCCTCTCAAAAATAACCACCAGTCTTTGCACGATGCCCAGCAAGAGATGGAAGTGCCCATGGAAATGCCCAAAACGGCTCCACAGTCCACAGCCAAATCGAAAGGCGGCCAGAAGGCGAGCAATCACCCCTTCGAATTTGCAAAGGGTTACGCGCAGCAGCTGGAAGTAGCCAAGAAGGCCGCTCAGACGGCGATCCAGGCGAAGCTGGAGGCGAAGAAGGCCGAGAAGGCAAAGCAAGAAGCAGAGCAGGCCGAGAGGGCGAAGCGAGAGGCCGAAGAAGCTGAGAATGCGAGACGCCAAGCTGAGGAGGAAGAGAAATCGAAAGCTGTCGCCCAGCCGTCGGAAATCCTGAAGCTCTATGCGCAGCAGCTGGAGATGGTGAAGAAGGTGTCGCAGTCGTCCGAAATTGCGAAGATGTACGCGAGGCAGCTGGAAACGGCGAGAACCACCTCCAAAACCAGAGAGAAAAGTAGCAAAGGTTCCTCGTACTCTTCGGGAAGAGTTCGGAGAGAGAGAGGGAAGGCGCGGACGCCAGACAAGAATAATGGTTCCTACAATTCAGGATCGATAGAGAGAGAGAGAAAATCGTCGTCGTGCAAAACCGCGCCTGAGAAGCCAGAGGGTATGGAGACAGATACGAGCGACGAGAAGCAGTCAGAGGAAGCTGATGGCGACCCTCCGCCGTTCGAGATGGCCAAGTACCTCGCGCAGCTGTCGAGAATGAAGAAAGGAGGGGATCCGCCGCCAGAAATGGCCAAGGAGGACTCACTCGAAAGCGAAGACGGGCAGAGCGACTCGCAGCAGGACGATGCGAGGCCGAGTCACAAGTCCCCCTCTCCGACGGACGCGTCAAAGTCCACGGGGCTTCCATTCCCGTTTGAGTTAATGAAGAACCTGGGGCTTCCTCTCGGGGTCGGGTTGCCAGGGGTGGGCAGCGCGAGAACGAAACGCGATCGACAGGAGTTAACTATAGCCAATAAAGCCAAGCTGATTGAGCAGGTGGAATCCCGAGGCGCCAAAAAGAAAGCGGATATTGCGCGAGAGTGGGGTCTGAGGCCCTCGACGCTCTCCACGATAATGAAAAATAAAGACAGAATCCTAACACAGTACAAATCTCAGAGGTACGCCGCAGGAAGGCGGCGAATGCGGACTGCTGCCTATCCCGACGTCGAAGAGGCTCTGCTCACGTGGTTCAGGTACGCCAGGGCTGCGAGCATCCCGATTACAGGACCCATTTTGCAAGGGATGGGAGTCACGCTGGCGCAGGAACTAGGCCACCCGGAGTTCTCTTGTAGTGTAGGGTGGTTGGATCGCTTCAAGGCGCGTCACGGACTGACATTTAATCCCAAGAACAGCCAGGATTCCGGAGCAGGGACGTTCAATGAACCAGAAGACAGAGTGCCAAGTCCAGTGCCAGCAGTGCCCGAAGAAGAGGATTCTAGACCCGAGAACCCGGACTCGTGGCACCTTCCTGCGATGCCAGCTGTTGGCACCACCAGCACGGTGTCCGGAGAGGGTGCCTCAGATTCGTGGCTTCCATCAAATGCCGTTTCAACCCCTAATGCTACCTCAGCAACAGAATCACTGGATCAGCTTAACAAGTGGTTTCCATCAACGCTTTCCGATGAGCGAGAAGAAGACGAGGAGATGGGCGAAGAGGTCGACGAAGACACCGCGGACGCCTGGCTGCGGGCGACGATACCTGCGCTGCTGAGAGAGTACAAACCCCGCGACATCTTCAGCGCCAGCGAGGCGGCCCTCTTCTACAACCTCCTGCCCGACAGATCCCTGGTGCTGAAGGGCGAGGAGGGCCACAAATGGACGTGGATGAAGGAGAGGCTGACGCTGATGGTGGCGGCGAACATGGACGGCAGCGAAAAGCTTCCACTCCAGGTGATTGGCCAGATGAAGGATCCCAAATCAATATACGAGATCGAAACCCTTCCGATGCCGTACGAGGCGAACGAGTCGGCCATGATGACTTCCGCCATTTTCGAAGTCTGGGTGAGGCGACTCGAGGAGAGGTATCGAAGACAAAATAGAAATATTATCATAATACTCGATTCCTGTTCCGCGCATCCGAATATAAACAATCTTACGAACGTTAAACTTACTTTCCTTCCGCAAGACACCACGTCGAGATTGCAGCCCGTCGAGCAAGGGGTTATACAAAAAATTAAAGCTTCATACCGTCGCTTCGTTCTCGAGAGACTTATCGACTATAACGAAAGAGGACAGGAGTACGAAATTACGATCTTAGAAGCAATGGAACTCTTACAGGATGCGTGGAAGGACATCAAACCGGACTTCATCATCAACTGCTTCAAACGGGCAGGCATAGAACCTCCGAGGAAC
>NC_061829.1:41280979-41285979 GCF_019202785.1 Penaeus chinensis
ATTATTATTATTATTATCATTATTATTATTATTATTATTTTTTATGTTAGCATTATTATTATTATAATTATTTATGCTAGCATTACTATTATTATCAACACTATTATCATTGTCATTTTTGTTGTTATCATTAATATTCAGAATATTATCATTGTTATTATTACTGTCATTATAATTATTATTATTACTATTGTTATTATTACTATTGTTATCATTATTATTATTATTATTATTATTATTATTATTATTATTATTATTATGGTAATGATAATGATAATAATAATTGTACATATGATTTTGATGATAATGCATATGATAACATTAACAATAATCATAACAACAGGAGAGAGAGAAAAACAAGAATATCCATAATTCATGTAATGCAGGTAAAAGGCAAAACCATGTAGGTGTAGTAATTAATTCAGTGGCGACTCGCAAATCCATTTAAGTATGAATAAAATGGGCAAGATAGATCTACAGTGGGCAGTGCATGTTTATCATGAATGTTTAAAAAATCATTGCTGTTTTCCTTCAGGTTATTTTATATCTCTTCTTCTTCTTCTACTTGTTCTTCTTTTATTTCTGCTTCTTCTTCTACTTCTTCTGCTTATTCTTTTGCTTCTTCTTCTTCTTCTGCTTCTTCTTCTTCTTTTGCTTCTTCTTCTTCTGCTTCTTCTGCTTCTTCTTCTCCTTCTCCTTTTCTTTTCTTTCTTCATTTTCTTTATCTTCTTCTTCTTCTTCTCCTTCTCCTTTTCTTTTCTTTCTTCATTTTCTTTATCTTCTTGTCTTCATCTCTGTTATCTGCTTCTTCTTGTTATTAGTATTATTTGTAGTATTCGTATTTTTCTTATTTTTATAGAAAATACTAAGAAGGTAGAATTATTCCCTACCAATTCTCTGAGTCTCTTCCTCCTCCTTTTCCAGTGTCAGCAGCTCGTGTACGCGTGTAACGGCTGGAGCATAGAGACAGTGGAACACCTCGGGGATCGTTACAATGGTTACCACCCTATACAGCAGTCTTTGGCAGGCTTCTACGGAACCCAGTGTGGTTATTGTTCTCCGGGAATGGTCATGACTATGTACGGGTAAGTCTGAAGGGATTTCACTGTATGGATTACTGTGGACTTTGTTTTTTTGAGATTGTATTGCCCAGACTTTGATGTGATTTTGATGTCACTGATGTGTGCCTGATTCAAGGAAAAGTTATCCATGAGGAATTTTTTTTTTCTGTGTAGTTTGGAGAATTATTCAATTCATGTGGAGTTTGTCTTCGGGTTTAAAGCAGTAACTTCATTTTCCGAAGTCTTTCTAGAAGTTGATTTAATATTTTTATATTCCAGGCAGCAAAAATCGTCAGGAACTTTAACTGCATCTCAGGTGGAGAAGTCCCTAGATGGAAATCTCTGCAGGTGTACTGGATACCGTCCGATTCTTGAGGCTTTTAAGGCGTTGGCTGATGATGGAGCTCAGACGCTCAAAGACAAGCTGGTTGATATTGAGGTAGGGAGGAGACCGAGAAAAATGACTGATCATTAGAAATTATATGTAGAGAATTAATCTGATATGTTGGTTATAACTCCAGTTTTTAAGCGTGAGTGAGTGAGTGAGTGAGTGAGTGAGTGAGTGAGTTTTTTTCTCATATTTTATAGTTATCTTTCTTCTCTGGACTAAATTATGATTATACACCTTTCTTATACAAAAATAACTTACCCAAGCAGTTAAAGAGTTTAGAAGATTTTTTTTTTTTTTTTTCTTATGTAAGTGAATTAAGAAATCCATGACCAGTTACCATTACAATTAACAGTATTGCACATATTAAAAAATATTACAGGATGCATTTAAGACTACGTGCCCAAAGACTGGCAAATGTTGCACAGGAAGTTGCAGCTCAAAAAAGACCGCTGCCATTCCTGCTAAAGAGAGGGAGATCACAGTGCAAGGAGTCAAGTGGTTTTATCCAACAAGTCTTTTGGTAAGTTCCTCAGAGTTTTATGACGAAGGTATGTCTGGGATTTTCATGCACTCTTAGTTTTGAAATGATTATTTAAGTTGATGTAAAGGAATAAGTGATGAAGTATCATAGATAGCCCCACCCAAGGCTGCTTGTTTGAGTTATATTTCAGGCACAAGAAATTTAAGCGTTGGAATATAATACCATCTAGATGAAAAAAAAAAGGGGACCTCGGTTGTAGTGTTGCTAATAGATTTTAGGTCTTAGTCTGTTCTTTGTTTGTTAGTTTATATATTTCTTTTTTAAATTATTAATTTTCCAGAGCCTGTACAGCATCTTGGACCAACTAACTGAGGGGGAGAAAGTGCGCATTGTTGGTGGTAATACAGGACAAGGTAAGCTATACTACCAAGTTGATAGATATTCATGCCTAAATATTTTTGTAGATGTGTATATACCTATCTGTTGTTATCTATTTTTCTTTTTATCTATCTACCTGTCTGCCTATATGTTTATCTCTATCTGTCTATCTATCCACCTATCTATCAATCCATCTCTTTATTTGTCTCTTTTAAGTCATATGTTGAGAGGTTACCTTTATTATTCATATATTATTATAATCATCATTATTATTATTATTATTATTATTATTATTATTATTATTATTATTATTATTATTGTTATTATTATTATTATTATTTCCTTCTTTTTGTTCTTCCCATCTTCTGCTTCTTATACTTCCTTCTCTCATATTTATCAACTGCTATATTCGCAATTTTAATTCCACACTACAATTCCAGGTGTGTACAAAAATGACGGCCCTTTTGATGTATACATTGATGCTCGCAATGTGCCAGAATTCCATACAGTAGGGGAGAGCCCTGGGGAATTCACTCTGGGGGCTCATGTGAGCTTGAAGAGAGCAATCGAGGTCTTTGAACAGGCCGCAGGAAACCCAGGATTCCAACACCTACAGGAGCTCGCTAAACACTGGGGAGTCGTGGCCAATGTTGCCGTGAGAAATGTGGGTATTGGGCATTCGAGGTGTTTTTTAATGATGTTTTTGTTCATTTATTTATATTTTTCACTTTAGTTTTGGAATAAAAGAAAATGTTTAATATAGTGGAGGTTAATACAAAAGTGAATAAATGAAAAATAGAGATTTAGACAAACAGTAATGAAATATTGAATTAAAAAAAAAAAAAAAAAAAAAAAAAACATATATATATATATATATATATATATATATATATGTATGTATACATACATACATTATATATATATATATATATATATATATATATATATATATATATAATGTATGTATGTATGTATGTATGTATATATGTATGTATGTATGTATGTATGTATGTATGTATGTATGTATATATGCATGCATGCATGTATGCATGTATGTATGTATGTATGTATATATTTATATGTAAATATAAGTGCAGATGATCATGAACTATTAGGAAATAGTGAAATTATTTAGATAAAGAAAACATATAGTTTTGAGCAATATATTCTGCAGGCTGGCTCCATTGCTGGAAACCTGATGATGAAGCACACCCATCCAGAATTCCCCTCGGACATATTCCTGACCCTTCTAGCAGCCGATGCACAGCTTGCCATCGGGAACTCCCAAGATGCCTCAGTTGTTTATGTCTCACTGGAGGATTTTTTGCTGACGGACATGCAGAAGAAAGTGGTCATAGCTGTGAAATTGCCGTCTCTGGCTGCCGACATCCAGGTTAGTTTCTCTTTTTAAAGGACTAGTTATGTTTTCTGATTTTGTATTAAGTGTATGAGGTTTTCAAAAGAGAAAAACTGCCCTTTGAAAACACTTTTGAAAGGGTTGAGTAATTTTGTTGTTTATAAAGAATGATTTCTTATACATTTTAATGCATATAGATATTGTTTTATCCTTTACCTGACTTTTTTTTTTGCTGATAATGAAAAAAACAGCTTTACTAGGAAGATGTTGCAAATAAAATAAATTCTGTGTATGCATATATAGAGGAGAAAAAAGAATATGATATCCTTCCGTAACATGTTACCAAAATATTGTCTAATAAATATATTTTTCTCCCCTCTCAGATCAGAAGCTTCAAAATCACTCCACGTGCTGTCAATGCGCATGCCTACGTTAATGCAGCCTTTCGGTTCCAAGTTGACGAAAACGATGGCTTTTTAGTCAAGTCAAAGCCTTTGGTGCTTTACGGCGGGATTAATCCAACTTTCGTTAGTCATTTCGGATGTTGTTGGTGTATTTTTTCATTGACTTTTTAATTGCTCTACTCCTCATGCAAAGGAAAAACTTTGCAGTCTGAATAATGTAATTATTATTATTATTGTTATTATTATTGTTATTATTATTATTATTATCATTATTATTATCATTATTGTTATTATTATTATAATATTATTATTATTTATTTTTATTTATTGTTATCATATTATTTGTTCAGATTGTTGTTGCTAGTGTTATTGTTATTATTTGTCTATTGTTATTGTTCCCATTATTATTTTTATGATTGTGATTTTGATTATGATTATTATTGATATGATAATAATAATTATATATCATCATCATCAATCATCATCAATCATCATCAATCATCAATCATCTTACTGATGTATATAAACGTGATGTGAGAGAGATGTTCTTGCCAAACATGCTTCTTTGGTAAGTGGTTGTAGTGTATAACTTCATTGTGGTATCTGATGTCTGTTGGCTCTCATGGCTCAAGGGCTGATACCTGTAATGGCAGTTCACTTTCCATGGCATTAGCCCCATTGAATATCTGAATAATTTTGTCATAGGTGATTCGTGAAGCCAACACTAAGAAAATGCTCAGTGGACCTTGGCTGATACAGGATCTTTTATAATGAAATTGAGATTATTCTTTTTGTCAATGCAGATTCATGCAACTGGTACGGAGGAATTCCTCATTGGACGTCGGCTTACAGAGCAAGGCTTGATGACAGAAGCTGCAGGGATCCTGGCCACAGAGGTTCTCCCAGATTCCTTACCTCAGGACTCCTC
>NC_061829.1:41293479-41295979 GCF_019202785.1 Penaeus chinensis
CTGTTCTGCCAATGAAGCTTCTGCTGGTCTTGGTGCGGCTTTTGTTAACAATGCGTATTACTCTCCGAACTGGCTTCTCAAACCCTTCGTCGTAACAACCAACACGCCCTCAAACACATACATGAGGTCACCAGGTTAGGATAATTTATTTTAGAAGGAAAGTAAAATTGAGACATTAAGGAGGTAGTGTAGGTGAATATTTATGAGGGTTTCTATTAATTTGAAATTAAATTCAGATGTAAAATTGTATGTTTATTGTTAGTGTTTGAGGTGCAGCTGAAGAGTACCTTTCATTTTCAGTTGTAGGGGAGATGAAGGTGTTAGTGTGAATTTTAAAGTCATGATAAAAATTTGTAATAACATAGCTCAGTTTCTCTAAGATGATAGCCCCTTTCTTAGTAACTATATGTAACTGAATGCTCCTTAGGCTGGAATAGAAGGCAATATTAGATGTAATGACACTTATCTTTGCACTGTGTTTTCCAGGTATTTTCCAAGGCATAGTGACAATAGAGAGTATAATGGACCACATTGCCCATTACCTGGGAAGAGACCCGCTGCAGGTGAGGGAGGTCAACTTAGCTCCTGCAGGTGCTGAGCGACCATCAGCTGACCCGATTGTGAGAAACGTGTTTCAGGAGGACATCCTTCCCTTGCTGAAGGAGAGCGCAGAGTATGAACAGAGGCTGGCAGAGGTGGATGCCTTTAATCAGGTGAGTTATAGTGGTTTGCTTGTTAATAGCTCTTTGTGGATGGTATGCCTGTTCTAGTTGGTAGGCACTGGTAAAGGAAGTGAAGGGTGTATTAGTTTGAGTGAAATGTGTTTGTTTTTTTATTAATATTGATATATATATGACGTGCCTTTAAGTTAGATGCTCACAGTTGAGTGACTGAAATATATTTCTTGTTAATGGCCTTTGATTAGAGTGGGGAATGTTTCTTGCTAATAAGTTAAGATTTAATATTAGATTTTAGTTTAGTATAGTGGATGGTAAAAAGGATGTGATTTATAGCTGAAGCCTGATACTGCAAGTGCATGTTAATGTGTGTTGATATCGTTTTGACATTTTTGATGAACTGCTTAGAAAGTCTGAAATGAGATGCATAAATAACAAAGATTAATAGGCAGAAAATAATGAACAAGTGATGGGAGAACTAATCATCAGTAATTAGATTTGGCAATGTATAATGGAATCTTTGATATGGAATTGTGAATTAGGGACAGTATTCAGAACCGAATTTAATTCATTTTAAGAAATTACATTAAAACATGTAATTTCCATCTCTTGCTTTGAGAAGTGATTTGATTCCAATTATGCCTTTTCTATAATTGTCTCAAAAAACTCAGGTGTTTGTTTTCTTCAGTTATGTCTCTGAATTTCAGCTGAAAGAGGTATGACCATTATTGTCCTTTAAAAAAAACATTTCTTTCAGGCCCTGTATGGCATTGCCAAAAATAAAAAGAGTGATTTTTTTATTTCTAGCTAATTTTCCATCCTTTCATTGTTCCCATTATCACTTCAGGCTAACAGATGGCGCAAGAGGGGTATCGCCATCATGCCCATGTGCTTCAACCTTGGTTATCCCGACTTCCGTTATGGGGTGTTGGTTAACATCTACAGCCATGATGGAACCGTGTCCATTGCGCACGGTGGCATCGAAATGGGGCAGGGACTAAATACAAAGGCAGGTGTCTAGACTCACGGGATGTATGTATTTTGTATTTGTAGTTTGAAAAGACAATCATTTATAATAATTCTTTACTCTTTTCATTTATATATATATATATATATATATATATATATATATATATATATATATATATATATATATATTTATATATATATTTCATTTCATCCGAAATGAAGGGCAGGTGTGAAGAGTTATGACAGCTTCATAATAAGAGTCATTAATTCATTAAGTTAATACGTCATACCGAATGTTTTCTAATAGGCTGTCCAAGTAGCGTCATACATTCTGGGAGTGCCAGTGGCCAAGATAAAGGTCAAGGCAACCAGCACAACCACCAATGCCAATTCGTCCCACCAGGGTGCCACTGTTTGCTCGGATATTGTGCTCTTGGTGAGTTTCGATGTTTTTTATCTTTATTATTATTAATTTTTTTTTGCTTGGAGATTTGTTTTATGTTGCACCTTTCAGGAACTTTGTTTTATATCTTTTTCAGTAGTATTGTAATTATTCTTTTTTAGTTCCATATTCATTACTATATTTTAAGCACAATGCTCTTCCATATATTTTTTGTCTATCCAAAGTTCAAATTACACAAAGGAAGCAAAACATCCACTTAGTTGTATGTCGCTACAGGGTCTCAAGAAGGCCTGTGAAAACCTCCGGGCACGGCTGGATTCTGCAAGAAAGAAGCTCAGTGAGGAAGGCAAAGGAGATGTCAGTTGGGCTGAGCTGGTCAGGATATGCAAGAATTCTGATGTCGATCTCAGTGAAAGAATTTGGTGAGAGTTTGAGTTGCTTGGTGTCTCTC
>NC_061829.1:41333068-41335568 GCF_019202785.1 Penaeus chinensis
AAAAAAAAACTTGATTGATTAAATTGATGATTTGTGTAACAATAGGTAATTTCCATTTTTGAAACAACCATTTGACAACTTGCAACCCTTTCCCTAATTGTGTAGAACTTCCTCAACTCCCTTGCTGCATTTAAATGCTTTGCTCAGTTTGCCTCTAAGTTAAAACAATGTAATCGTGATCATGCAAGTATTGATGTCATTTCTGTCACTATTATAGATATTATTAAATAATGTTAAATGTGATATTGTTGATAGTCCAAAACAGTATGTGCAAGGGATTAAAAATAATCAGTTGGTTAATAGGCACAGCCTGATTCACAGGGAGGTCAGAAGTCTATCTCAAATTATGGGAGATTTCTGCATTGTACATTTATATACGGACACAAATTTTTTAGTCTTTTTTTTTTTGAACAAACAAATTATTCACTTACTTATTTTTTTTTTTTTCTTCATTCCAGACTGACTCTGCCTACCAAAGCATTGTAGAGGCGAGCCAGGAATCTCCCAGCAGAGAGGGAAAACTACCCCGAGGCAGTGACGAAGAAATTCCCGTTATTGGGCGCGTGATTCTTTTATCCCAAGGGCATTATAGAGATGTACATAATGCAGTTCCCTCAAGAGCAAAAAGGAAAAAAAAGAGACTCGATCATTTGTTTGTGTCACCGCTACATTGTTATTTATTTTTTTTCTCTTTTGTGTGTGTAGAGTTTCACCAACAAACCATTTTTTTATTATTATTTTTCCTGTGTTTGTTTGTGTAAAAAAAAAGAGAAAAATTGAGCCAAGATTTGCAGCGATTGGCAGACCGAGTTTATTATGGTATTGTTGTCTTTTTTTTGTTTGTTTTTGTTTTTGTTTTTGTTTTTGTTTTATTAGTATTATTTTTCTTATTCTTCCCTCAATTTGGATGTAGTCTTGGCTGTGGTATAAACTGTCCTTTCTAATATTTATTCAAGCAGAATAGAGTAGGAAAGTGGTAGTCAGAGTGGGTATGCAAGTAGGTTAGTGAGTGAGTGAGTAATGACAGACGGATGGACGGACAGACGGACGGACAGGTGCAAATAGTCATAGATAGATAGACACAAATATGGATATATAGACAGAAATAGTTAGAGAGCTAATGCAGGTAGAGGTAGAGAATGGGTGGATGAAAAGGTTGATAGATAGATAGATAGATAGATAGATAGATAGATAGATAGATAGATAGATAGATAGATAGATAGATAGATAGATAGATAGATAGATAGATAGATATATACATGTCAAGTGTACATTTGTACACAGACAGACAGACAGACAGACAGACAGACAGACAGACAGACAGACAGACAGACAGACAGACAGACAGACAGACAGACAGACAGACAGACAGACAGACAGACAGACAGACAGACAGACAGATGGATAAATAGATAAATAGGTAAATAGATAGACAAGTAGATTGTCAGGTAAGAAAAACAAAAAGAGAGAACTAGAGAGCGAGATCTGCAACTAAGAGCTCAAGAAGGAACTAAAGTGCACACGTGTGATCAATAAACCTAATTTCTCTCCGGATTTCGAGTTCCCGTGAAGAAGTGGATTTTTCGGTTTGTTTTCCCAGTGCGTCCCGCTGCCGAAAAACTTCCTGTCCTTATACTATAAGAGTGAATTATGTATGGAATTACAGTTGCTTATATTTCAGTATTACCACTGTTGATTTCATATATTGTTCATAGAGATAGCTATATGAATGAATATGAATAAATATATACATATGTATATATATATATATATGTAAATGGGTGACGTTATGGTTATGTGGATTACAGTTATATTAAAGGCAAGTCATCTTTGCCTTGTAAAACGTCTCTCCTCGTTTGATGTGCGTTCCGATTAGAGATTTGGTTGTTATTATTATTATTGTTATTGTTATTATTATTATTATTATTATTATTATTATTATTATTATTATTATTATTATTATTATTATTATTATTATTATTATTATTATTATTATTATCATTATCATTATTATTATTATTATTATTTTTTTTTTATATATATAGGGGGGTGGCATTTTTTTTTTTTAAATGACTTTTTTTTATTTTTTCTTTCCTTTTTTTTTCTTTTTTATCTTTTCTTTTCAAGTTGCTGTTGGAAGTAATTCCATTTATGCCAAGTTTGTCAGATTTTTTTTTCTTTCTTTTTTTTTCCTTTGTTGATGTGTGGTACCTTGCATTATGATTTGAAATGAAAAGCAAAGACAGAAATAGTTCTGCTGCACAAATTTAGATCATGTTCTTGTTATGAGCTTCTCTTTTATTTTTGGTTTGCCGGGCATTGGTGATGTGAGGAAGCCATATATTCACAATAGAAGTTAAATAATCTCTGCTCCTGCGTGTATGTGCGTGTGTACACATCTGTGCCCACGATTCTGTGCGCATTTTTGTGTGTGCGCATGCGTGTGTGTGTGTGTGTGTTTGTGTGTGTGTACGTGTTTTGGGCCATTGCAGCTAGATAG
>NC_061829.1:41343068-41345568 GCF_019202785.1 Penaeus chinensis
ACCACGGCTCCGAACACTGCAACAACTACCCCATCATCAATGCATACTAGTACAGTATCAACCCTAATCAACAACTAACCCCCAGGAGACATTTCTACTCTCCCAACATGCTCAACTTCAACACCTTTACTCCCACAACCCTCTTCATCAACCACCCCATCTCGCCTTATTACTACCTTACAACCTTATTGCCCACCTCCCCATAACACTACCCCCCTCAACACTACTCCCTCCTCCACACGTCCCCGCACTTCTACTACCCCCACCTCTACAAGAATCCTAAATACTCTATTTAGCCCAGCCAAATGAGACCGATTTTTCGTGATCCCTCCCACAGCTCCCTACTCTCAAAACACCCTCCTCTTCCAGCAATGCCTCCCAAAACAAGTAGACAAAGTCTCTTTCCGTAGCCGACCCGACCACTCCCGTCTCATCACAGTAACAACTGAAAACCAAGCTATAGCATTAACAAAACTAACTGATCTATGTGGTAATCCCATCCCTACAGAACCTCATCCAACCCTCAATACTGTCTCTATCTCCCTAACAGATTGCCCAATCTATGACAAAGAATAGTCAGATTGTGGAGAGGACTCACTCGCCTGTCTACCAGACTATGATGCAACATATGTACAATGCTACTCCATTCCTCCCAGAGGAAATCGTAAGAAATCCATTAACATTGCCAAAATTACTTTCCGTAGACATGACCTTCCCTTTAATGTTTACATAGGTGGGGAATCCCTACCCATACCAACCTCCTCCTCGTCAGTGCCAAAATTGTTGGCGTTTAGGACACCCAGCCAAACACTGTCATTCCACAGCCAGATGCCCGCTATGTGCCCAACCTGGCCATACTCGATCAAACCGCTCTGCACAATCACGCACATGTGCAAACTGTGGCGACCCCCATAATGTATTTTATAGAGGCTGCCCCACCTACAAATTTGAGTCTGAGGTAGCAACTCTCAGATTCAGACTTGGACTCACTCTACGTGAAGCCAGACAGGAAGCACGTCGACAAGGCTTTTCTCTTACCCCCTACTCCAGTAATGTCGCTCACTTTGCCACTCCCCCTACCTCCCAAGCTCCTACACCCTCTCCTAAACCCAACCCCCCTCCATCTAACTTCCCCTCTTCTACCTCTTACCTTCCCCAGTCAAATTCTTTTGCCATCCTAAACCCAGACACTCCAATCTCTACCCAATCAAATTATTTTGCCATCCTAAATCCAGACACTCCAATCTCTACTACAGCCCCAACACCTTCCCCTCTCCCTCCCCGCACTACCCGCAGCAGACAGAATAAACGTTCCACCCCCTCTTCCCCTACCCCACAATCACCTCCACCTTCCTTTACCCCTATTCTTCAGACACCAGACTTCTCTTCCTCCCCTCACAAGAAAACTTTTATCTCACAAAACTCCCCAACCAACTCCACTACAGAAACTCTTGAAGATATCCAGAACTACATAATCGAGTCCCAAATTCTACAACTTCCGCTCCCTCCACATTCAAAGTGACTGCCGATATCCATCCTCCTCCTACTCATATTCTCCCTACACCCAATCCTCCTACCCCATCCCAACAAAACCCATTCCCCCCGACTCCAGCCCCACCTATATTAATCCTCCCACCATCCCCTCTATCCCTTCCACTCCCTCCTGGATACACACGTGAATTCCTCATGTCACAACTACCCTCTTCCCCAGACCCTCTACCTCCCGACACCCCTCCTGATACAACACCACCTCCCCAACCTCATTCCCCCACCTATCCTCCCTACATAGACATCCCAACCTATCAGACATCCTTACAGAATCTCACACTTTCTGCTTTGACAACCTATTTTTCCTTCCTCAAACGCATATATATCCTTCACTTAATATAACCCCTTTACATTATCTCACCCGACCCTAACACATTCACTCACCAATTCCTTAACCCCGCTTTAACAACTAATCACTAACCCAGCCACCCTTCACTAACATTAACTATAGTGCTACATGACCTTAGATGTCTAGCACATTTATTTTGCTTTTAACCATTAACCATTAACAATTCTAAGTGCTGGACCTTATCAAAAGCTTCTTGACAGTCAATGGAATTCAGGTAGATGTATCTCGTACCTTTTATCCTTTATAAACCCAAACAGGGTTGTCTTCGGATCCTTTGTAGGATGAATCTCAGTAGAGTAGAGCACTGGCATCCTCGGTCCCGTGGAGAATGCGGCCGTCTGCTGCTTTGATGCAATTTGAGGAGACAAAGGATCGCTGACCAGTGACCTCTCTTATCCTTTAGAACATCTCTTGGTATTGCCACTGAGATTCTTAACCTTATCACATTCCTCCTGCAGCCACTTTCCCTTGGCTTTCTTACATTCTTACATTACTTTTTGTGAAAATTGTTTATTAGTTCGTAAACGGTATTCTGTTTTGAAGCTTGCCGTTTTCGTAGCAGGTCTTTGGACTCTGGGTGGAACCAGCCTGAAAAGGGCTTCT
>NC_061829.1:41366567-41371567 GCF_019202785.1 Penaeus chinensis
TTATTTTCTTTGATCTTACTTTTATTATTTTTTTATTTTCTTGGATTCTTTTTCTTCTTTTTTTTTGTTATATTTCATTTATTATTTAATTTCTTTTGTTTCATTTTCTTGGACTTTATTTATTTATTTATATATTTTTTCATAAATTTATTTGCCTATTTCTGTTTCGTGATTTGTTTTTATTTGTCTTTTACTAGAATTAATTTATTATATTTTTTTTCTTTTTTTAGCATTTTAAGAAAATAATTATTTTGGAATCAAAACTTTTTTTCTCACCATTTAAAGAAAATGTATTTTTTTTTTTCCGATTCGGGGTTTTCTTTTTTTCTTTCTTTCTATTCTGGCAAAACAATTATTTAAAACTTAGGGCTTTACATGTGTCTCGTTTCGATTCGAGGATCCTGGAATTACGATGAAAAATTGCGATCGGATTCTCTGGACATAATCGGATGTGGAATGGAGGTGAATTTAATACACACACACACACACACACACACACAGACACACACGCACACACACAGACACACACACACACGCACACACACACACACACACAAAGGCACGCACACACACACACACACACACACACACACACACACACAGACACAGACACAGACACACACACACACGCACACACACACACACACACAAAGGCACGCACACACACACACACACACACACACACACACACAGACACAGACACAGACACACACACACACGCACACACACACACACACACAAAGGCACGCACACACACACACACACACACACACACACACACACACACACATATATATATACACACACACACATCTATATCTGTATCTATATCCATCTGTCCATCTATCTATATGTGTATAAATACATTTTTTATTTTAATTTCTTATATAATTTATTTTTCTTTTCTTTCTTTCCTTCTTCCTTTCAGCTGAGCGTCTTCCGCGGGTCCGCCTGGGAGTGGGTGGAGGAGAGGGAGCAGTTTTACCTCCACCAGTTCTTGGCCGAGCAGCCCGATCTCAACTTCCGCAACCCAGCTGTTAGGGAGGAGATAAAGGTAGCGAGGGAGAAGGGAGGGAAGGGGAGGGGAGGAGCGGGAGGGGAGGGGAGGGGAGGGTGGGGAGGGAAGGAGCTGAGGGGAGGGGTGGGGAGGGGAGGAGAGGAAGGAGGGGAAGGGGGAAGGGGAGGGGTGTGTGTTTGAAATAGAGATATCAAAGAACAGGTAGAGAGAGAGAGAGAGAGAGAAGAGAGAGAGAGAGAGAGGGAGAGAGAGAGAGAGAGAGAGAGAGAGAGAGAGAGAGAGAGAGAGAGAGAGAGAGAGAGACAGATGTGAAGGAAAAAAAAAGGATTGGATAGAAAGAAGAAGGGAGAAGGGAGACGGAGCATGAGGAGAAGAGGGCGAGAAGGAGAAGGAGTGGCATAGAAAGGATGAAAGAGAGAGAGAGAGAGAGGCAGGATCTGTAATGAAACACATAAACAAATCACTCGATCTGCAATAACACACGCACATACAGACGATCACACACACGCACTAACAGCCCATTGTATCTTCAATAACAATGACTGAAAGGAAGAGCAAAGTCACTCAATTTCAAAACTAATTCAAAAGAAAGAATTAAAGAAAAAAACACTTCCAAACAACCACGGAAGCTCATTACAAACTCACTCATTACATCAATAAAACAATGAATTAAATAACAAAACACACAAACAAAAGACTCGTCATAATCCCTCCTCCTTTAAAACGCCCCAAAGGCTCATCACAACCTCAATAAAACAGAGAAAAAAAAAAAAAAACACACGAAAAGGGACCCATCACAGCCCCTCCCCCTTCATCCTAACCACCACGCCCTTAACCCTTTCTCGCCACGCCCACCCTCCCCAGGACGCGATGCGCTTCTGGCTGGACAGGGGCGTCGACGGGTTCCGGGTGGACGCCCTCAAGTTCTTGTTCGAGGCGAGGAACGCGTTCGAGGACGAGCCGAGGGCCCAGGACTCCGACGTCGAGGACCCTCTGCAGTACGAGTTCCTGGAGCACACTCTCACCGTGGACCGTCCGGAGACCCTCGAGGCGCTGGCCGAGTGGAGGGAGCTGGTGGGCGAATACGAGGACAGGTGAGGGTGTGATATTGAGTAAGATTGAGTTCATGTGTGTATGTATGTATGCATATATACATATATATACACAGAGAAAAAGGGAGCACACTCTCTGTAAGAATGAAATTTAACGAAACGTCTTGATATATATATGTATATATATATATATATATATATATATATATATATATATATATATATATCCCCCGACACCGACCACTCCTCAAGCCGGCCACCCAACTCCCCCCAGATTCCTGATGGTCGAGGTCTATGCCGACGTCAACGAGACGATGAAGTACTATGGCAACGAGAGTCATCCCTTGGCAGACTTCCCTTTCAACTTCCTACTCATTGACAGCTTCCAGAGTCGTGACAACTTGACAGGAGAGAGTGTCATGGCTGTCATTGACGATTGGATGACCAATATGCCGGAGGGAAAGTGGCCTAATTGGGTGGTAAGTTATTAATGTTGTTGTTGTTATTGTTGTTAATGACGATTTTTTGTGTGTTTTGACGTAATATTACAATGAGAAACTAATGTAATTTATTTAAATTATTTTATTGTGTATGTTGTTATAAATTTCCATGATTTGGTTTAATAAAATAGATATTAACATAATATGGTTTAATGATATAGTATAATAAATTTGATTTTGCGATTCAAATGTTTCAGAAAAAAAGTAGTCAGAAAAGAGCATCACGAGTTATTCCCTCGGCTAATTTCTTATTCGTTCACATACATCTATAACTATTCACCTATTTGCCTATTCACATTTATCCCTCATTCTCTCCACACATCCTTTCGCCAACTCACCCCCCCCCCCCCCCCGGCGTTCCCAAGGACGACAAACAAACTAAATAAAGACAACCAACCAAGGCATTTTTCGAATGTAAACAAAGAGACAGGTAACCATGACAACGCCGCTTCGCATCACCGAAAAATAACCAATCACGTCCTTCCTTTCTAATGCCCAATCACACCCTTTCTTTCTCATGTAAACAAACAGATCGGTAACCATGACAACGCCACGTCGCATCACCGAAAAATAACCAATCACGTCCTTCCTTTCTAATGCCCAATCACGCCCTTTCTTTCTCATGTAAACAAACAGATCGGTAACCATGACAACGCCACGTCGCATCACCGAAAAATAACCAATCACGTCCTTCCTTTCTAATGCCCAATCACGCCCTTTCTTTCTCATGTAAACAAACAGATCGGTAACCATGACAACAGCCGGGTCGCCTCTCGTCTGGGCAGCGACCTTGTGGATGCTCTAAACATGCTGATTTTGCTCTTGCCCGGAACACCTGTCACTTATTACGGAGAAGAGATCGGTATGTGAAATGAATTATTTATATTTTGTATGTGGTGTTTGTATGTTGAGTTGTTGGTGCATTAAGTTGTTAGTGTGTTTAGTTTTTTCGTATATTAATTTGTCAGTATGTTAAATTGTTAGTATATTGACTTGTTAGGATATCAAATTGTTAGACTATCAGACGAAAAGAGTGAAATCATTTTGACCTGTAGTGGAGTTATGCTCACTCGAACGTCATTGGCTTATGATAATAATAATAATGATAATAATAATGATAATAATAATGATAATAATAATAATTAAATAATAATAATAATAACAATGATAATAATGATAATGATAATAATAATTATCATTATCATTGCCATTATTATTATTACTATTATTATTATTATCAAAGTTCAGAACAGTGATTGTGTGATAAGATGCGATGATTCTTCTTATAACAACGATTGTTTTTTGTTTTCTCCATAACGCTTTTCGTTCACACCGTTATCTTCTATGCCATTTTTTTCCTTCCTCATTCGATCTCCTTTTCTTCCTAAATCGACTAAACAAACTCTTATACACACTGCCAAACTTAACTTCCTTTCCTGTAAATCTTGTAAATCTTAATCGACTTTTTCTTATTTATTCGACTAAAAACCCAATCGACAAAAGACATACTAACAAACATAACGTTTTTTTTTTTTCCTTCGTACATCTTTTAAATTTTAAACTAGCCATCCTCTCCGACCTTAAAATTCCTTAAATAAAATCCGCCGAAAGTAACCCCAAGCAACCCTTACATTTGAAGGCATGGAGGACACCTTCGTCTCGTGGGAAGACACTCAGGATCCCCGTGGACTCAACTTCGGGCCTGAGAGATACCTGGAGTTTTCGAGAGATCCCGCCAGGAGTCCTATGCAGTGGGGTGACGAGCCTAATGCAGGTTTGCAATTGACGTGGGGCATTGTTGTGCATGACATATGTGGAAGAAGTGGAGTTTATGAGCAATGTTGTTTTATAATTTTGTGATTTTGTAATTTTATAATTCGACGCAGCTGAGTTACGAGCTTAATGTAAATTTGCAATTGACGAGAATTTTTATGCATGATATATGTAGATTTAAACATTGGATTTTACATAGATGAAGTCACACGCAATGGTGAAACGAAAATCATAGTGCATTAAATATATAGAATGGATAGTGTTTTTTTTTTTTTTAATTAAGAGTTCTTTTAAATGAATTGACGAGCGTAATGCAGATTGCAATTGACGGTCAATGTATACAATAGGTACTGGATATTGTAAACAGAAATGTGAAATATATTTTTACAATAAACGTAACATCAGATGCAATATACAGTTCTTTCAATGCTAAAACTATTATGATGCAGCTTATACGTAGTATAAAGAATAATTTCTAGTAGCAAAATAAAATCAAAGTCAGCTTATAAAAGGGTAACTTATCTTTAAAAAATCTTTTGATTTATCAAGAAGCCTGCTCATTTATCGAGGAAAGAAGCTTGAAAGAACTTAGTAAGGGTTATTATCATGACCAGGTTTCTCGACCGCCAACGCCACCTGGCTGCCGGCGAACGCAAA
>NC_061829.1:41394067-41398768 GCF_019202785.1 Penaeus chinensis
GAGAGGGAGGGAGAGGGAGGTGGGGGAGGGAGAGGGAGGGAGAGGGAGGTGGGGGAGGGAGAGGGAGGTGGGGGGATGGAGAGGGAGGGAGAGGGAGGTGGGGGAGGGAGAGGGTGGGAGAGGGAGGGAGAGTGATGTGGGGGGAGGGAGAGGGAGGTGGGGGGAGGGAGAGGGAGGGAGAGGGAGGTGGGGGGAGAGGGAGGTGGGGGAGGGAGAGGGAGGTGGGGGGAGGAAGAGGGAGGTGGGGGGAGGGAGAGGGAGGGACAGGGAGGTGGGGGAGGGAGAGAGGGAGGGAGAGGGAGGGAGAGGGAGGTTGGGGGAGGGAGAGGGAGGTGGGGGGAGGGAGAGGGAGGTGGGGGAGGGAAAGAGGGAGGGAGAGGGAGGTGGGGGGAGTGAGAGGGAGGTGGGGGGAGGGAGAGGGAGGGAGAGGGAGGTGGGGGGAGGGAGAGGGAGGTGGGGGAGGGAGAGGGAGGTGGGGGGAGGGAGAGGGAGAGGGAGGTGGGGGGAGGGAGAGGGAGGGGGGGGGAGGAAGAGGGAGGTGGGGGGAGGGAGAGGGAGGGAGAGGGAGGTGGGGGAGGGAGAGAGGGAGGGAGAGGGAGGGAGAGGGAGGTGGGGGGAGGGAGAGGGAGGTGGGGGAGGGAAAGAGGGAGGGAGAGGGAGGTGGGGGGAGTGAGAGGGAGGTGGGGGGAGGGAGAGGGAGGGAGAGGGAGGTGGGGGGAGGGAGAGGGAGGGAGAGGGAGGTGGGGGGAGGGAGAGGGAGGTGGGGGAGGGAGAGGGAGGTGGGGGGAGGGAGAGGGAGGTGGGGGAGGGAAAGGGAGGTGGGGGGAGGGAGAGGGAGGTGGGGGAGGGAGAGGGAGGTGGGGGGAGGGAGAGGGAGGAGGGGGAGGGAGAGGGAGGTGGGGAGAGGGAGAGGGAGGTGGGGGAGGGAGAGAAGGAGGGAGAGGGAGGGAGAGGGAGGTGGGGGGAGGGAGAGGGGGAGGGAGAGTGAGGGCGAGAAGAAGGAATGGAGGGAAGGAGAGGGAGGTGGGGGGAGGGAGAGGGAGGGAAAGGGAGGGAGAGGGAGGGCGAAAAGAAGGGATGGAGGATGGGAGGCATTGAGGGAGAAAGGAAGGAAGGAGGGAGGGAGGGAAGGACGGAGAGGGAGGGAGGGAGGGAGGGACGGAGAGGGAGGGAGGTAGAGACGGAGAGGGAGGGAGGGATTGAGGGAAGAAGGAAGGAGAGAGGAAGGCATATTGAAAAATAAATATATATACATATATATATATATATATATATATATATATATATATATATATACACACACACAATTAGAGATATTTATATAATAATCAGATTATTAGTATTATCATAAACATTTATAACAGTACCCTTATATCATCATTATCATCATTACTGCTTAATTAAATTATTTATCATATAATTCTTATTGCCATCATCAACATCATCACGAATGTCATCATCATCTTTATCATCATTATCAATATTTTCATCTTAGTATGTATGAAGCTCTCAAATATCAGTCCACGGTAAAAAAAAAGAAAAAGAAAAATAGATAAATAGATAAATCAATTTTAAAAGGACAGAAAAAAGATAGACCATTAATAAGATAAATATTAGGCTCGTAGATATCAGTCCAGGTAAGAAAAAAGGAAGATGAAAAACGAAAAGGGAAAAAAGTGAACTAAAGAAGAAGAAAAGAAAAAAAGAGTAGAAAAAAGAAAAAGAAGAAAAAGGCGAAAAACAAGGAAGAAAAATAAAAACGAAAAGGAAAGAAATAAGTGAAGAAAAAAAAACTTGAGAGGAAGAAAAATAAAAATAAAAATAATAAGAAAAAGATTAATAAGAAAAAAAAAAAATAATAAGAATGAGATGAAGAATAAGCCGAAAAAGCAACTTGAACCCCGACTCACCCACTTCCTCAGATCCGTCCGTTGGCGCCGTGGACGTCGGCAGCCGCGAGGGATACACCAAGCTGTGGAACAAGACAAGGAGCGCCCTCAAGTACATCTACGAGAACCACCTCCAGGATTTCGATTGGTTCCTGAAGGCGGATAGTGACACGTAAGTTGCTAGACATGTGGGCACACACATACACACCCTCACGACGCACGTACATAAACAACCACACAGACACAGACACACACACACACAAATATATATGTAGATGTATATATATACAAATATATATATATATATATATATATATACATATATGTGTGTGTGTGTGTGTGTGTGTGTGTGTGTGTGTCTGTGTGTGTGTGTGTGTGTGTGTGTGTGTGTGTGTGTGTGTGTATGTGTGTGTGTGTGTATGTATTTATGTAAACCCCATGGTTATCTTGCAGATATGTGTTGGTGGATAATTTACGTTATGTGTTGCAAGATTACGACACCAACGACCCACTGTACTTTGGTCAACACTACAAAGTATATGGAGGATACAATACAGGAGGCAAGTAACTAATATCGTAACTACATTGTAAATACAAAGTAAGTACATACATATTAGATACATTGTAAATGCATATATAGTGAGTACATGGTAAGTATATAGTAAGGACATTTCAAATCTTCATTTTTGTATAAATCCTTTTGCATGGATTTCAGTACAATTAATTTCCCTAGTCAAGTAATATAAAATTAGACAGTCATTATTTACCAAGAATGCTATAGCGTATGCATTCCGTATTTTATATTTAACATTTTACGTTTATTCTGTCCAGTATCAGAAAAGGACCATCTGGCAACTCACCCCTGCCTCTGGAGATTTCCGATTCGCCAATTATCTTTTGAGAGAAAATTGAAAATAAATGATAAAGTGGCGTAAAGCAATGGGAAATTTCCCTACGCATTTTTTAGAAATAACCAAACATCTGTCACCATGAACATTAAATGTCAGCTGATTAGAATAATAAAAGAAACTTGATTCGGAGTGATGCAGAGTCGGGGGTTGAGTTGCCAATTCGCACTTTCCTCAAAATGGATGCACTGTGGAACTGCTTATCTTTTGAAAGAAAGGAAAAAAAAATCAAAATCAAATTCCAAAACAAACAAACAAACCACAAAAGACATCACGAATATCCAGAAAGACAGATCACAGACTACATAAGATACTCGATAAAAAAAAATATATATATATATTCAAACTTGCTACAGGAGCAGGTCACGTGATGGGAAGGGAGGCCGTTCGGCGATTCGTAGAGCTGGCGATTCCAAACCATGCGATCTGCAAGCCGGAGAGGTCGAAGGGAGAGGATGTGGGCATGGGTGAGTGTTTGTGTGGTCTGTTTGTTGTTGTTGTCGTTGTCCTTGTTTGTGTTACTGTTGTTGCTATTGTTGTTATTGATATCGTTTCATAATGGGGATGGTCATAGTCTAATTTCCGTGTTGTTCACTCCATCTCCCAAGGGATCCTGTTCAGAAAGAGCAAATGAACATCAGAATCAAGCAAAATAGATATAAGAACGAAGACATATCGATACCATAATCAAACTCCATATCTCGGCTTCCAATTTCGTAAATAACATACCAGGTATGACAAGAAACAGACGAATATTTACATAGAATAAGTTCCATCTCCGCAGGCAACTGTCTACAAAGAGTGGGCATTCAGATGGGCGACACTCGAGACCATCTTGGACAGGGCCGATTCTGGCAAAGGCATCCAGCAACGGTTCTAAGCAGACCACTTGACAGGACAAAGCATTCGTACTACCCTATTTCCCAGGTGAGTAAATGGGTAAGGCTAGCGAATGAGTGGTTATTTTCTTAAGAATTTGTGTGGGTAGGTGGACGAGACTGAGTGGATATGGGTGATAAGAGAGGTTGGTTGAGTGAGATAAGGCAGATGACTTATAAATGGGCGAAATGGGTAACTGGGTGATGGGTATTTGAGGAACAAAGTGGATCAGCATGGGTGAGTGAGTGCATGGTCGTTTGTGGATAGTTTTTAGTAAGTTAACAGTTAATTTTTCAGTTGACTTGGTGAGTAGATGGTGGAGCAAGTGAAGGTAGATAGGTGAGTGAGTGTATGCGAGATATTGAAGATGTAATTAGATAGATGAAAAATATGTCTTGATAATAATAACATGATAATTAGGATAAGGAAATGAGGGTGGTTTCAACTATATGTAATGTAATTTACAGCAGTTTGTACATTTTCGGAAGAATACGATAACCCGATTAAATATATTCTCGAAAATATTATTTGGGGTGTCACGTTAGAAAAATTTTTGCATGTTTTTATATTTTGGAAGTAATATACACAGTTGCAATTTGTCTCCAAATACTGAACTATTACCATTATCATTATCGTAGTAAGCACACAAAGTTACGGCAAATTTTTTGGGCTAAGAGATTGTATATCATTGTTGCATTAGTTTGTTTTATTGAAAAGTAAAGCAAATATTTTGCTTATTATTTGTCATAAACCATATTTTATTAGATTTTTTTATTGTCGTTATCATCTCTCATTCATAAAATTAATCTTATATTTTTCGTTATTTTTTTTTTAGGTGTTTTAAAATGTTATTTTCTCTTTAACATTTGTGTGGTAGATTTTATTATTATTGTTTTTTTTTTTATTTTTTTTATTTTATTTTTTTTTTTATTTTTATGATTTTTTTTATTTTTTTATTTTTTATATTATTTTATTTTTTATTATTTTTTATCATCCATTTCATTTTTTATTAACCCCTGCGCGGG
>NC_061829.1:41398868-41411368 GCF_019202785.1 Penaeus chinensis
TTATTACAAATAACTTACTGAACTATTTTTCTAAGTCGAAAATAAGACGGTCTCCCAATTTCACGCAAATTGGGGAAGCTGTATTATCAATATTCCATAGTATTGTTCATTTTACTATTTAAATCTCTCTCCTATTAACATATTTTGGGGGAAATCCTTGTTCATATTTTCTCAAGTGTTCTTCAAAATGGTTAGATAAATCATCATTGTTATTTATACTATCATTATCATTATTGACTTTCTAATGATTATTGCTATCATTATCATTATTATTATTATTAATACTGTTTTATTTTTAAATTTTTCTTTTATTATTACTACTACTATTAATATCATTATTTAGTAATCGAGATTTATTTAAATTTGTAATGGCCATTCAAAAAAGCCTAAAAAAGAATGAATTTTTTAAAAATTTATTTATTTTAACAAAGCAAAACGAATGAAAAAAACACGCTTTACAAATGAAAATACATTTTGAAAAAAAACAATTGTATCCTCTCAACATTATCAATAATAATCACCTTTAAAGAGATAAAACGATTTTTTCAGGTTTGATTAACTGCTACTTCACAACCCAGCCGATGGACACCTTTCGCCGACCCAAAGGCGCTCTTCAAATGACACACTAAATTCTTGGCCCCGTCCCTCAAAAGGGATAAAGTTTATGTTGGTATAATGAATGTCCTCTGCCTTTTGGACGGAGAATGCACACTAGTTCCGTTTTTTTTTTGTTCTTTTTTTTTGGGGGGTTTTTTTTGCTTCCCCCTTCTTTTTTTCGTTTCTCCCCCCCCTTTTTTCCCCTCTCTCTCTCTCTTTCCTCTCTCCCCTCCCATATCCTCCTTTTTTTTTCCTCTTCTTTTCTTTTCCTCTCTCCTCCCCCTTTTTCCTTCCCCTTCCCTTCACTCCCCTTTCCCGTCTCTCTCTCCTCATCTCTCCTCTCTCCCTTCACTCTTTCCTAAACTTCTCTCTCTCCTCTTCTCTCTCCTCCTCTCCCTCCTCTTTCCCCTCTCCTCGGTGTTTTATTACCCCTTTTCCCTTATTCTCAATAGGGGAGCTTCTGGACGGGGGTTAGTTCCGGGAAGGAGGTGGGGTAAATACAGGAGCATGCAACAGACGACGCGGAAAGCAACAGGTGGGGGAAAAAAATTTAAACGGGTGGGGGATGCGACGGGCACCGCGGAGGCATGCCCACGGACACCGCTGGAGGCGATGCGACGGACACCGCTGGAGGCGATGCGACGGACACCGCTGGAGGCGATGCGACGGACACCGCTGAGGCGAAGCGAAAGAAAAAACGCTGGAGGCCCATGCGACGACAAACCCGGGTTTTTGGGGGCGATGCGACGGACAAACCCCTGGAGCGAGCACGGACACCGCGGAGGCGTGCAACGACCCAAAGCGGAGCATGCACGGACAACTTGAGGCGATGCAACGGACACCGCTGGAGGCGATGCGACGGACACCGCCCGGAGGCGAAAGCGAAAAGGCCCCCGCTGGGGCGAAAGCAACGGCACCGCGGGGCGATGCACGGACACCGCTGGAAGGGGAGCCCCGGAACACCGCTGAGGGGATGCAAAGGACACCGCGGAGGGGATGCACGGACACCGCGGGGGCGATGCAACGACACCCCTGGAGGGGGATGCGGGCGGACACCGCGGGGGCGAGCAACGGACACCGCTGGGCGATGCGACGGAACCCCCGCCGGAGGCGATGCGACGGACACCCCCTGCGACGGACAACGCTGGAGGCCCAAAGCCCACGGACCCCCGCGGGCGAATTTCAACGGACAACGTTGAGCGATGCAAGGACCCCGTTGGGGGCGATGCAACGGTACCCCTGGAGGGGATGCGACGGACCCCCCGGAGGCATGCAAAGGACAAACCCCCTGGAGGCAAAGCAAAAGGGCACCGCTGAGGCGATGGACGGACAAACGCTGGGGCGAAAGCAACGACACCGCTGGAGCATGCGAAAGGGCCAACGCTTGAGGCGATGCAACGGACACCGCTGGAGGCGATGCACCGGACAAACCGCTGGAGGCGATGCAACGGACACCGCTGGAGGCGATGCGACGGACAACCGCTGCGACACACCGCTGGAGCGATGGGACGACACCGCTGGAGCGAAAAAAACGGGAAAACGTTGGAGGCATGCAATGGACAACGTGGGGGCGATGCAACGGACAACTTTGGGGGCGATGGCGGGCAAACCCCCTTTAGGCGATGCGACGGACACCGCTGAGCCAAAGCAACGGACACCGCTGGAGGCGATGCGACGGACAACGTTGGAGGCGATGCAATGGACACCGCGGAAAGGGGATGCAACGGGCAACTTGGAGGCGAAAGCAACGGACAACGCGGAGGCGAGCGACGGGCACCTGGAGGCGAAGCAACGGGACAAACCCTGGAGGGGTGCGACGGAACGCCCGAGGGGGAGCCACGACAACGCTGGGGGAAGCAACGGACACCGCTGGGGGCGATGCACGGACAAAAGCTGAGCGAGCAACGACACCGCTGGAGGCGATGCCGACTGACAACCCTGGAGGCGATGCAACGACACCGGTAGGCGAAAACGGAACCGCTGGGGCGATGCGACGGAAACGCTGAGGGGAAGCGCGGGCACCGCTGGAGCCCATGCCCAAAGGGCACCGTTTGGGGGCGATTCACCGACACCGCTGGGCGATGCAACGGACACCCCGAGCGAAGCAAAAGGACCCCCGCGAGGCGATGCAACGGACACCCTGGAAAGGGGAAAGCAACGGACACCGCTGGAGCGATGCACAACACCGCTGGAGGCGAGCAACGGCACCGCGGCGATGCACGGACAACCGCTGGAGGCATGGGGGCGGGCACCGCGGAGGGATGCAACGGACAACCGCAAAGGGGATGCACGGACAAAGTTGAGGCGATGCAATGGACACCGCTGGAGGCGATGCAACGGACAACGTTGGACGAGCAAAGGCAAACCCTGGAGGGGAAGCACGACACCGCGCGACGGACACCGCGGGGGCATGCAACGACAAAAACCCCTGGAGGCGAAGCACGGACACCGTGGAGGGGGGATGCGAACGGACAACCGCTAAGGCGATGCAACGACACCGCGAGCGATGCGACGACCCGCGGGCAGCAAAAGGACACCGCTGGAGCGATCGACGGACACCGCTGAGGCGATGAAAGGGACACCGTTAAGGCGATGCAACGGACACCGTTTGGAGGATGCGACGGACACCGCTGGAGGCGATGCAACGGACACCGCTGGAGGCGGTGCAATAGCCGGGGGAAGCAATGAAGAAGGAACAGCAAAAGCAGCTGGATGTGATGCAACATCCAGCGGTGAAAAATCAACAATACGTGCAACATTTACAGGTAAACTATTTTGTAAGACGACTATTAAGTAACTTTTCCTTCCGACCAACGACCCGCCTCTCATTGTTTATCGCGGTGGTACAGGATTCTCATTTTCCCTTTTACCCAATTTTTTGGGGAAAGGATTTTAAAGGGAAAAGGGTAGACAGCAACAACAACAACACCCAACAACAACACAACAACAACAACACAACAACAACAGCAACAACAACAACAGCAACAAAAAAAGCAACAATAACAAAAAACAACAACAACAGCAACAACCAAACAAAAACCCAACAACAGCAACAACAACACAACAACAACAAACAAAAACCCACAACAGCAACAACAACACCAAAAACAAAAAAAGGGCAACACAACAACACAACAACCCGCACAAATAACAACAACAAAACAACAACGCACAACAGAAAACAACAACATCAACAACAACAACAGCACAACAACAACACAACCAAAAGCAAAACAACACCAACAACACAGCAACAACAGCAACAACAACAACAACAGCAACACAACGGGCAACAACAACAAAAACAGCAACAACACAACAACAGCAACAACAACAGCAACAACAACAAAGCAACAACAAAACAACAACAACAGCAACAACAACAACAGCAACAACAACAACAGCAAAAACAAAAGCAACAACAACAACACAACAGCACAACAACAGCAACAACAAAAAACAACAGCAACAACAACAGCAAAAACAACAACAAAAAGCAACAAAAAACAACAACAGCAACAACAACACACAACAACAACAGCAAAAACCCAACAACAACAACAGCAACAACAAAAACCCGCAACAACAACAACAGCACAACAAAAGCAACAACACAACAACAACACAACAACAACAACAACAACAGCAACAACAACAACAGCAACAACAACAACAGCACCAAAAACAGCAACAACAACAACAACACAAAACAACACAACAACAACAGCACAAAAAACAACAGCAACACAACAACAAAAAATAACACCAACAAAGCAACAACAACAAAAACAATAACCAACAGCAACAACAACAAAAACAGCAACAACAACAACAGCAACAACAACAGCAACAACAAAAACCAACCACAGCGCAACAATAAACAAACAACAACAACAACCAGCAAAAACAGCAACAACAACAACACAACAACAAAAACAGCAAAACAACAACCAACAAACAAATCAACAAAACAACAAACAACAACAGCAGCAACAACAAAACAACAACAACAACAGCAACAACAACAGCAACAAAAACACAACAAAAACAGCAACAACAACAGCAACAACAACAACAGCAACACAACAGCAGCAACAAGAACAAACGACAGCAGCAACAACACAAAAACAACAAACACAACAACAACAGCAACAACAACGCAACAACAACACAACAACAACAACAACATCAACAATCAACAACAACAACAGCAACAACAGCAACAACAGCAACAACACAACAACAACAACAGCAACAACAACATTAGCAACAACAACAGCAACAACAACAACAACAGCAACAACAACAACAACAGCAGCAACAACAACAACAACAGCAACAACAACAACAGCAACAACAACAACAACAACAGCAACAAAACAGCAACAACAACAGCAACAACAACAGCAACAACAACAACAACAGCAACAACAACAACAACAGAAAACAAAAACAACAACACAACAACAGCAACAACAACAGCAACAACAACACAAAAACCAACAACAACAGCAACAACAACAACAACAACAGCAACAACAACAACAGCAACAACAGCAACAACAACAACAGCAACAACAACAACAACAACAGCAACAATAACAGCAAAACAAATTAACCCCTCGATGCTGTCCACCGTAGTTTTGTGAATTTTGTTTACACACAACTCAATCACCAAGAAGTTAATTGGAAGATCGGACGTGACTTCACCTCTTGTCTTGAATTTTCGGATTAAAAAAAAAGTCTATTGTTACTGATATCAAAATATTGTTACTATTGTTATTACTGGCGGACCCACGGAAAGCCCACTGAAAAAGAAAATACTCTCTCCCTCTTTCACACTCCTCCTACCTTTTCCCCCCCCACTTCCCCCCTCTCCCTCCCCCAACTTCCCCTTTCCCCCCCTGCCACCTCTCTCTATATCCCTCTAACCTTTCCCCTCCCTCTCCCTCTCCCTCTAACCTTCCCCTCCCTCTCCCTCTAACTTCCCCCTTCCTCTCCCTCTCCCTCTCTCTATCCCTCTAACCTTCCCCTCCCTCTCCCTCTCCCTCTAACCTTCCCCTCCCTCTCCCTCTAATTTCCCCCTTCCTCTCCCTCTCTCTCTCCTCTATCCCTCTAACCTTCCCCTCCCTCTCCCTCCTCCCTCTAACCTCCCCCCCTCCCCTCTAACTCCCCTTCCTCTCCCTCTCCCTCCCTCTATCCCTCTAACCTCCTCCCTCCTCCCCTCTCCCTCTAACCTTCCCCTCACTCTCCCTCTCCCCCTCCCCCTCCCTCTCCCTCTCCCCTACTCCCCCTCCTCTCCCTCCCCTCTCCCTCCCCCTTCCCCTCCCTCTCCCCTCTCCCTCTCACTCCCCCTTCCTCCCCCTCTCCCCCTCCCTCCCAACCTTCCCCTCCTCCTCCCTCTCCCCCTCCCCCTCCCTCCCTCTCCCTCTAACTTCCCCCCTTCCTCTTCCTCTCCCTCTCCCTCTAACCTTCCCCTCCCTCTCCCCTCCTCCCCTCCCCTCTCCCTCTCCCTCTAGCCTTCCCCTCCCTCTCCCCTCTCCCTCTAACTTCCCCCTTCCTCTCACCTCTCCCCTCTCCCTCTAACCTTCCCCTCCCTCTCCCTCTCTCCCCTCCCCCTCCCTCTCCCTCTAACCTTCCCCTCCCTCTCCCCCCTCCCCCTCCCTCTCCCTCTCCCTCTAGCTTTCCCCTCCCTCTCCCCTCTCCCTCTAACTTCCCCCTTCCTCTCCCTCTCCCTCTCCCTCTAACCTTCCCCTCCCTCTCCCTCTCCCCCTCCCCCTCCCTCTCCCTCTCCCTCTAGCCTTCCCCTCCCTCTCCCTCTCCCTCTAACTTCCCCCTTCCTCTCCCTCTCCCTCTCCCTCTAACCTTCCCCTCCCTCTCCCTCTCCCCCTCCCCCTCCCTCTCCCTCTCCCTCTAACCTTCCCCTCCCTCTCCCTCTAACTTCCCCCTTCCTCTCCCTCTCCCTCTCCCTCTAACCTTCCCCTCCCTCTCCCTCTCCCCCTCCCCCTCCCTCTCCCTCTCCCTCTAGCCTTCCCCTCCCTCTCCCTCTCCCTCTAACTTCCCCCTTCCTCTCCTCTCCCTCTCCCTCTAACCTTCCCCTCCCTCTCCCTCTCCCCCTCCCCTCCCTCTCCCTCTCCCTCTAGCCTTCCCCTCCCTCTCCCTCTCCCTCTAACTTCCCCCTTCCTCTCCCTCTCCCTCTCCCTCTAACCTTCCCCTCCCTCTCCCTCTCCCCCTCCCCCTCCCTCTCTCCCTCTCCCTCTAGCCTTCCCCTCCCTCTCCCTCTCCCTCTAACTTCCCCCTTCCTCTCCCTCTCCCTCTCCCTCTAACCTTCCCCTCCCTCTCCCTCTCCCCCTCCCCCTCCCTCCTCTCCCTCCCCTCTAGCCTTCCCCTCCCTCTCCCTCTCCCTCTAACTTCCCCTCTTCCTCTCCCTCTCCCCTCTCCCTCTACCTCCCCTCCCCTCTCCTCTCCCCCTCCCCCTCCCTCCTCCCCCCCCTCACCTTCCCTCTCCTCTCCCTCTCCCTCACTCTCCCCCTTCCCTCCCTCTCCCTCTCCCTCTATCCTTCCCCTTCCCTCTCCCTCTCCCCCTCCCCTCCCTCTCCCTCTCCCCTCTAGCCTTCCCCCTACCTCCTCCCTCTCCTCTACTTCCCCCTTCCTCTCCCTCTCCCTCCCCTCTACCTTCCCCTCCTCTCCCTCCCCCCTCCCCCTCCTCCCCTTCCTCCTCCCCTCTCCCTCCCTAACCCTTCCCTCTCTCTCCCTCCCCTCTCCCTCTCCCTCTCCACTCACCCATCCTCCCTCTCCCCCTTCCTCTCCCTCCTCCCTCTCCCTCTACTTCCCCTCCCTCTCCCCTCCCCCCTCCCCCTCCTCCTCCCTCTCCTCCTCCTTCCTCCCCCCTCCCTCTCCCCTCTCCCCTCTACTCCCTCCTCCCTACCTCTCCCTCTCCCTCTCCCCCTCCCCTCCCTCTCCCTCTCCCTCTCCCTCTAGCCTTCCCCTCCCTCTCCCTCTCCCTCTAACCTTCCCCTCCCTCTCCCTCTCCCTCTCCCTCTAACCTTCCCCTCCCTCTCCCTCTCCCTCTCCCTCTAACCTTCCCCTCCCTCTCCTCTCCCTCTCCTCTAACCTTCCCCTCCCTCTCCCTCTCCCTCTCCCTCTCCCTCTAACCTTCCCCTCCCTCTCCCTCTCCTCTCCCTCTAACCTTCCCCTCCCTCTCCCTCTCCCTCTCCCTCTAACCTTCCCCTCCCTCTCCCTCTCCCTCTCCCTCTAACCTTCCCCTCCCTCTCCCTCTCCCTCTAACCTTCCCCTCCCTCTCCCTCTCCCTCTCCCTCTAACCTTCCCCTCCCTCTCCCTGTCCCTCTCCCTCTCACCTTCCCCTCCCTCTCCCTCTCCCTCTCCCTCTAACCTTCCCCTCCCTCTCCCTCTCCCTCTCCCTCTCCCTCTAACCTTCCCCTCCCTCTCCCTCTCCCTCTCCCTCTAACCTTCCCCTCCCTCTCCCTCTCCTCTCCCTCTCCCTCTAACCTTCCCCTCCCTCTCCCTCTCCCTCTCCCTCTAACCTTCCCCTCCCTCTCCCTCTCCCTCTAACCTTCCCCTCCCTCTCCCTCTCCCTCTCCCTCTAACCTTCCCCTCCCTCTCCCTCTCCCTCTCCCTCTAACCTTCCCCTCCCTCTCCCTCTCCCTCTCCCTCTAACCTTCCCCTCCCTCTCCCTCTCCCTCTCCCTCTAACCTTCCCCTCCCTCTCCCTCTCCCTCTCCCTCTAACCTTCCCCTCCCTCTCCCTCTCCCTCTAACCTTCCCCTCCCTCTCCCTCTCCCTCTCCCTCTAACCTTCCCCTCCCTCTCCCTCTCCCTCTCCCTCTAACCTTCCCCTCCCTCTCCCTCTCCCTCTCCCTCTAACCTTCCCCTCCCTCTCCCTCTCCCTCTCCCTCTAACCTTCCCCTCCCTCTCCCTCTCCCTCTCCCTCTAACCTTCCCCTCCCTCTACCTCTCCCTCTAACCTTCCCCTCCCTCTCCCTCTCCCTCTCCCTCTAACCTTCCCCTCCCTCTCCCTCTCCCTCTCCCTCTAACCTTCCCCTCCCTCTCCCTCTCCCTCTCCCTCTAACCTTCCCCTCCCTCTCCCTCTCCCTCTCCCTCTAACCTTCCCCTCCCTCTCCCTCTCCCTCTCCCTCTAACCTTCCCCTCCCTCTCCCTCTCCCTCTCCCTCTAACCTTCCCCTCCCTCTCCCTCTCCCTCTCCCTCTAACCTTCCCCTCCCTCTCCCTCTCCCTCTCCCTCTAACCTTCCCCTCCCTCTCCCTCTCCCTCTCCCTCTAACCTTCCCCTCCCTCTCCCTATGCGTGGGAATGAGATTCTTTAATATTGTTGCTAATTGCCGCCACATCTTACAAAGCACAATCAGAAATTATATCATGACGATGAATGACCTAATAATTAACATGTCATTCATTAGTAATTAAACTTAAAACCAAAAATCTAAAAATCAAGGGAAAAAAGAAAAGGAGATGAGATAGGTATAACAAGTGATAGACTCCTTGGTGAATAAGGTCTTACAGAGTCATCTATGAATAACTACGGCTAATGATACGATTCCCCGCTTCGTTCCAGCTCTTCCCTTCTTCATTGCTTCGGTTAAGGCAACCAATGGTTCAGTCGCGGCTCAAACTGCAATCTGTAAGGCTGATGGAGGGCAGCCTGCACTGCTCACGTCTCAGGCCTGTGTGGATTATGTCGTTCACAATTTGAGTGGTAGTAAGTCACATTGCAGCCTGTTTTTTTAGTATTTACAGTTTCTAGTCTCTCTCTCTCTCTATCTGTGCCTCCATCTCTCTTTCTCCTTCCTTTTTCGCTGCTCTATCTATATTTATCTATCTAATCTAATCTGTATATGCCAATTTTACTCCCCCCCCCCTCCCTCTTTCTATGTGTGCGCCAAACAGAGCTGACTTCAGCGGGCGCCTGGATAACACTTCAGAAGCTGAGGAACGGGAGCTACTTCTGGCCCATGGATGGAACCCTTTTCTCTGAGGCAGACTTTAAATCAAGGATAGTAAGTTTTTCTCGTCTATAAAAACACGCTTATAAGGTATACATTCATACACAAAAGGTGCGTGAGTATACAATACATAGCAAGACCGGAAAGGTAGGGGAGGTTCGTGTGTGTGTGTGTGTGTGTGTGTGTGTGTGTGTGTGTGTGTGTGTGTGTGTGTGTGTGTGTGTGTGTGCATAAGGAATGGGGTACGTTTATGTGTGTTTTAGAAACAAAGACGATGCTTGAAAAATAGAAATAGATTAAAAAAAAAGAAAAAAAATACAATAAAACAGAAAGATGCATATCGATATACAGACATACACAAGAAGAAATAATAAGGAAATGATTATGATTTACAAAAAGAGAAAAACACAATATTGCACCAAACGAATACTTAAAAAATGCTATTGATAACAGAAACAAATATAATAACGAATCATAGTCAACTATATAAGATAATCAATGATACTTCAATCATTTTAGAAGCTTCTTGAGAGAGAGAAAAAAACAAAACAATTATATATACTTTTTTTTTTTTTTCAGGAATACAGAGGGAGGCCTTACTGTCGTCTAACATCCACAGGCTCATTCAATGGGGTTGCTGATATGTTAACTAATGCGCCGCGAAATGTATTGTGCATGGAATGAAATTGTGAATGTATTACGTATGATATAAGATGTATTGTGTATGAAATAAGATTGTGTATGTATGTATGTGTGTGTTTATATGTGAAAAGAGAGAGAGAGAGAGAGAGAGAGACAGAGAGAGAGAGAGAGATAGATAGATAGATAGAGAGAGAGAGAGAGAGAGAGAGAGAGAGAGAGAGAGAGAGAGAGAGAGAGAGAGAGGGGGGGGGGAGGAGAGAGAGAGAGAGAGAGAGAGAGCGAGAGAGCGAGAGAGAGAGAGAGAGAGAGAGAGAGAGAGAGAGAGGGAGATTAGTAAAATTTGGATAAAACCTTTATCTCAAAATAAGACTTAATCATACTTTATATGAGAAGATATGTGTGTATTTACGTACATTATTATATAATGGAATGGCTAGTGATGCCCAAGGAAATTATCAATTTACTCCGCATGTAAAGTGAATATTATTGATGCAGATTTGGCATTGGCATTTCTATCATAAATGTAATCAATAAGATACAGGTTGCACAGTGCACAGGTCGATTTAGGAAATCAGAGTAAATAAATATTTGCAACATCGATGCAACATTATTTTCAGCTCTTTGCTTTCAATCCTGCTTTATCTATGGTTAATAAAATAATGAGATAACATTGATGATAACAATACCTATGCTTACAGAGGCAATGATGACGATGATGATGACGATGATGGTGATGATCATAATGATAAAGAAAATAAAGATGAGAATGAAAACACAAATGATAATAATAATGAAAATACTAATGATGATAATAATGAAATCGTAATAAAGATAACAATGATAGCAGTTATGATAACAGCAAGAGCAATAACAATAAAGATAAGAATAATGATAATAAAAATGATGATAAAAATAATGTTAATAATGATAATGATAATGGCAAAAGTAACAATAATGACAATAAGGATAAAAAAGTAATGATAATGGTATCATTGATTAAAATAACTATGAGATCAACGTGACAACGTGGCAAACGAAATAATTATAGTAATAGTAATGACAAAGATAATAATAATGATATCAATGTTAATAATAATGATAACAGTAGTAACAATGCTGATAATAAACATAGTAATAGTACCTCTAATAGTATTATCATTAAATATGATATAATGGTAATAGCAATAATGAGGATGATAATAATAATCACAGTGATGATGGTAAAGTCAATGACAGTGTTTATAATAACGATAGGTTTATTTCTTCCCTTCTGTGATAAATCCTGTTACCTTTTAATTGTTTCCCCTAAACATTTTCCCATTTTCTTTCCTGTGAAAATGAAAGAAAATGGTCGCGGTGAACTATAATACATATATTTTTTTTGTGTGGTGGTGGTTTGGTTTGCGAAGTTCTAGCTTCGCCCGGGCCTTCTAAATATGGCCCGGCCTGTGTCAGCTTTTTACGGCTGTCTCATTGAGTTGTCTGACACTCGGTGCTTACCGTGGCGGCGGGATTGCCAGCAAGCGCTCCTGCCGCCATGGTGTAAGCATTTCGCATAGCCTCTTTACCAGCACGGCGGCTGTTGTGGGCGGTCCCTGTCTCAGGAATTGTGTATGGTCACAATTTTCTAGGTAGTGGACTAGTGTGGCGTTCGGCTCGCCGCAGTGCTTGCAGCACCATTCATCGCGTTCGATTGTTGGGATAATCTGCCATGCACAGTGGTAACCTAGGCGCATTCTGTGAAGAATGACTTCGGTACCTCTGTTGCTTACTTCAGAGAGTGCCAGTGGTTCATAGCCTGTGGCGTCTGAGTACCAGCTGGCCGAGGGGGAGGTTCTCGTTTCCTCTCTGTGGAGCTGCCGTAGGAAGGTACGACCGACCAAGGCACACTTCTCCATAAGTAATTTTCGGCTCGGTTTTATCGTCATGGGATTTGGGGGCATACCCCTGCCAGCGACGGCTAGTCTGTCAGCAAGCTCGTTCCCTCTGATGCCGATGTGGCTTGGGACCCAGTTGATGATAATTCTTCTACCCTGAGCAAGAATTATCTGTGCCATTGTGAGAATCGTGGTCAGTAGGTAGATGTTGTCTGTGGGTGAGCTGTGCTGAAGACAGTCAATGGCTGCCCTGGAGTCTGTGTGTATGACCACGTGTCCTTCCCTTAGGGACGCGTGGCCTAGGGCTCCCATGATTGCAACTGCCTCTGCCTGTAGCGAGGAGGCGTTGTCTGTTACCCTCATGGATCGCGTGGCATCCCTAGCTGCAAAGCCGGCGCCTGCAGTGTGGC
>NC_061829.1:41434560-41437060 GCF_019202785.1 Penaeus chinensis
GTTGTAAAGACAATGATAACAGTAACAATAATATAATTAATCATGATAATTATAATGATAATAAAGATGATAACGGGTTTTCAGTAATGATAACAACAACGGTGATAATAATGATAATGATAGCAATAAATTATAAATAACAAAAATAGCAATAATATTCTGTTTCAATACGTGTAGTTGTTGTAGTATTAGCAGTAGTAGTAAAACCATTATTATTAAGGTTATTGTCATTATTATCATCATCATAATTATCACTAAGCACCCCCCCCCCCCCCCCCTCTCTCTCTTCACTTGATAGCATTATTTATTTTTTTCTTTTTACTCTGTGCTCGTTATTGCTCTTCTGTTTGTGTTTGTTTTGTTGTTCTTAAATTTGCTATTTTTGTTTTTGTTTTTATGTTTTTGTTGTTTTTGTTGTTATTATCATTGTTTTTCTTCTTGGTTTGTTGTTATTGTCAATGTTTCTGTTCTTGTTTCCCTATGTTCTTGATTGTTATCTATTGATTATGTTGTTTTTGTTCCTGTTTTTGTTGTGTTTGTTTCCCTTCCTCCCCCCCCCCCCCCGATTCCCTCCCGCACAGATTTACGCGAGCGAGCAAACCGGCGCTGCTTTTCCTATGGCGTTACATAAACAATTGAGGAAAATGGACCCATGGTTCATTCAGCCTTTGAATCCAGCCTCCCTTCTCCCCTCCTTCCGTCGCTTTGTCTCTCTCTTTCTCTCCCCTCATTCCGTCGCTTTCTCTCTCTCTTTCTCTCCTCTCATTCTGTAGTTTTCTCTCTCTCATTCTCTCCCCTCATTCTGCAGCTTTCTCTTTCTCTTTCTCTTCCTCATTCCGTCACTTTCTCTCTCTCTTTCTCTCCCCTCATTCTGTCGCTTTCTCTCTCTCTCTTTCTCCCCTCATTCTGCCGCTTTCTCTCTCTCTTTCTCTCCTCTCATTCCGTCGCTTTCTCTCTCTCTTTCTCTCCCCTCATTCCGTCGCTTTCTCTCTCTCTTTCTCTCCCCTCATTCCGTCGCTTTCTCTCTCTCTTTCTCTTCTCTCATTTAGTCGCTTTCTCTCTCTCTTTCTCTCCCCTCATTCCGTCGCTTTCTCTCTCTCTCTTTCTCTTCTCATTCTGTCGCTTTCTCTCTCTCTTTCTCTTCTCATTCTGTCGCTTTCTCTCTCTCTTTCTCTTCTCATTCTGTCGCTTTCTCTCTCTCTTTCTCTCTCATTCTGTCGCTTTCTCTCTCTCTTTCTCTTCTCATTCTGTCGCTTTCTCTCTCTCTTTCTCTCCCCTCGTTCTGTCGCTTTCTCTTTCTTTTTTTCTTTCTCTCCCCTCATTCTGTCGCTTTCTCTCTCTCTCTCTCTCTCCTCATTCTGTCGCTTTCTCTCTCTCTTTCTCTTCTCTCATTTAGTCGCTTTCTCTCTCTCTTTCTCTTCTCTCATTTAGTCGCTTTCTCTCTCTCTCTCTCTCCTCATTCTGTCGCTTTCTCTCTCTCTTTCTCTCCCCTCATTCTGTCGCTTTCTCTCTCTCTTTCTCTCCCTCATTCTGTCGCTTTCTCTCTCTCTTTCTCTTCTCTCATTCTGTCGCTTTCTCTCTCTCTCTCCCCTCATTCCCTCGCTTTCTCTCTTTCTCTCTCCCCTCATTTCGTCGCTTTCTCTCTCTCTTTCTCTCCCCTCATTCCGTCGCTTTCTCTCTCTCTTTCTCTCCCCTCATTCTGTCACTTTCTCTCTCTCTTTCTCTTCTCTCATTCGGTCGCTTTCTCTCTCTCTTTCTCTCCCCTCATTCTGTCGCTTTCTCTCTCTCTTTCTCTCCCCTCATTCTGTCACTTTCTCTCTCTCTTTCTCTTCTCTCATTCTGTCGCTTTCTCTCTCTCTTTCTCTCCCCTCATTCCGTCGCTTTCTCTCTCTCTTTCTCTCCCCTCATTCCGTCGCTTTCTCTTTCTCTCTCTCGCTTCATTCTGTCGCTTTCTCTCTCTCTTTCTCTCCCCTCATTCTGCCGCTTTCTCTCTCTCTTTCTCTTCTCTCATTCTGTCGCTTTCTCTCTCTCTTTCTCTCCCCTCATTCTGTCGCTTTCTCTCTCTCTCTCTCTCCTCATTCTGTCGCTTTCTCTCTCTCTTTCTCTCCCCTCATTCTGTCGCTTTCTCTCTCTCTTTCTCTCCCCTCATTCTGTCGCTTTCTCTCTCTCTTTCTCTCCCCTCATTCCGTCTCTTTCTCTCTCTGTTTCTCTTCTCTCATTCCGTCGCTTTCTCTCTCTCTTTCTCTCCCCTCATTCTGCCGCTTTCTCTCTCTCTTTCTCTTCTCATTCTGTCGCTTTCTCTCTCTCTTTCTCTCCCCTCATTCCGTCTCTTTCTCTCTCTGTTTCTCTTCTCTCATTCCGTCGCTTTCTCTCTCTCTTTCTCTCCCCTCATTCTGCCGCTTTCTCTCTCTCTTTCTCTCCCCTCATTCCCTCGCTTTCTCTCTCTCTTTCTCTCCTTCTTATTCTGTTGCTTTCTCTCTCTCTTTCTCTTTCTCTCCCC
>NC_061829.1:41442060-41444560 GCF_019202785.1 Penaeus chinensis
GATAGGAATAAAAATGATGATAATGATGACAATAGCAATGACAGTAGTAATAATAACCCTGATAATGATAAAAAGCTAGTATTCACAATGATAACAATAATGGTTATAATAACATTAATAATAATTACAGTACTGACAATAATATTGACAATGACAATCAATAGGGTAGCAATAATTATGATAGTCGTAATGATAATAATAATAGCAATAATGATACTGTTACTACAACTACTAAGGCAATGATGATGATAATAATAATGACAATAAAGACATAATGATAATAAAAATCAATGTAACAATGTCTATAATGATTATAACAATCATCATCATCATCGTGGTTGAAATAAATCTTCGATTCTGCAAGCACGTGTCTCTATACGCTTGCAGAATCGAGCAGACCATGGATTAATTTTATGCAAAAGTTTTTTTTTTTTAGACATTTAGAGCATACTATTTATGCTTCGATTTTAATATCATATTTATTGTTATTTATGGCATTTATTGATAGAGTTTTAACGTTTTAAATATTTTAATACTTTTCAGTCTAACAAGGTGTTCGCCGCTAATGACCTTAGCTGTTGACGCGGCAGATAATCTTTAATAATCAAATCAGTCATGGGTTAATTAGCAAACATTATTATTATTAGTAGTAGTAGTTATGATTATGATTATTATTATCATTATACTCATTATTATCATTATTATCATAATCATTATTATTATTATTATTATCATTATTATTATTATTATCTTTATTGTTATTGTTTTTATTATTGTTGCCATTATTGTTATTACCATTATTATAATTATCATTATTGATATTATTATTATAATAATGATATTACATTATATTATAATGATATTATACTGATGATATTCTCGTCATTTTCATTATCATCATCATCATCATTATCATTACTATGATTATTATCTTCATCATTACTATCATCATTACCATTATCATTATCATTATTACCATTGACGTTGTTATTATTGTCGTTGTTGTTGTTGTTATCAGCGGTATCACTACCACTACCATTATTGTCATTATCACCATCATTAGCATCATCGTTTCTATCATCATCATTTATCTCACCATTACCATCATCATTATACTGATTATCATCTGTTATTATTATCTATATCACCATCATAATTATCATTTCGCCCAACATCTCAATCCTTATTACCATCACTGATATCATTATCTTCATTATCATCACTTCAAATTCCATTATCCCTGTAATTACGATAATGATCACCATCATTATTCCCATCCTGCTACATTTTCTCCTTTCCCTGTTTATCAATTTAATTACTTCTCCCATATTCCTTGAGCTCTGCCCTTTCTCTCTTTCTCCGTCTACTGAAGAGAATTCCTGAAGGGGTGGGGATCAGGGGGGGGGGGGGGCAGGCACGGGAATCCCCTCCGTCAGGATAGTGGGGTAATTGGTATGAGGTATGAGGTATTAGGCACTAATCTTGCCTTCCTTATATTTTGGTATTTTGGTCTCCGTTTAGGTCCCGGTATGAGGTATCAGGGACTCATTTCGCTTTCTGTCTAATATTCTGGTAGTAGGGCCTAGTTCCTACACCTCCGTTGAGATTTCGGTATAAGGTATCAGGCCCTAATTTCACCTGCGATATGGTATTTTGGTAGTGAGGGTTATGTATGAGGGATCAGGCACTTTTTATTTCCCTTTGTCGTAGCCTCTTGCTGTTGGGTATCAGGTCTCTCCTCTGCATTTAGATCTTAGTACGAGGTATTAGGTTGCAATATCGTCCACGGTACAGCTTCTCGGTATAAGGGCTCAATTACTCCCTCGGTATCAGGCCTCGGGCATACATCACGGGAGGAGCAACAGGTCCTCATTCTGCTTATGAGTCCCGGTATCAGGTGTCAGGTTTTATGTTCAGCCTCGATATTAGGTATAAGGTCCCCCTGCCCCTCGGTACCAGGTATAAGGTCCCCCTGCCCCTCGGTACCAGGTATAAGGTCCCCCTGCCCCTCGATACCAGGTATAAGGTCCCCCTGCCCCTCGGTACCAGGTATAAGGTCCTCCTGCCCCTCGGCACCAGGTATAAGGTCCCCCTGCCCCTCGGTACCAGGTATAAGGTCCCCCTGCGCCTCGGTACCAGGTATATGGTCCTCCTGCGCCTCGGTACCAGGTAACAGGTCCCCCTGCCCTTCGGTACCAGGTATAAGGTCCCCCTGCGCCTCGATACCAGGTACAAGTTCGATGTTAGTTCTGGACATCGGACAGCGGGTATACGGACGTTTAGGTTGTAACAGCTTGCCATTGAACACTGTAAAACACAACTTAACGAAAAAGGAAAATTTCGTTCAAAATGAAGTGCAGAAAATGAGGGAAAAGGCGTTCTAAAGACGTTCAGAAAACGTTCGAAAAGCGTTCAAGTGGAAACCCGTTCTAAAGCCATTTGCAAGGCGTTCGAAAAGCAAAATGAAAAGGCTGTTGTGATCGCCCGAGGAGCACTCGGA
>NC_061829.1:41447060-41452060 GCF_019202785.1 Penaeus chinensis
TGGTAATGGTAATTTTGATAATGATAATAATGGTAATTGTGATGCGATGATGATAATAAGAATGGTAATAATGATAAGAATATATATAATAATGAGGATAATGATAAGGGTAATAATAAGAGTAGTAATGATAATAGCAATAATAACAATACTACTACTACTACTACTACTAAAAATAATGATACTGCACCAATAATAATGATACTTCTGCTACTAACAATAATGATACTATTACCAATAATAATAATAATAATGATACAACTACTACTACTATTTATTCTACTACTACTACTACTACTAATAATGATAATAATACTTATAGAGCGGTTTTACCTAACGGAGAAAACACGCGAGCGGCAGCGCCACCGGCCAGCCCTCAACACAAATCAGATAGGATTGCAAAGCAGAAGCATTTCGAAATCTGCCGCTCGTCACGTGCATTGCAAACGCTGTCCTCTTCCCTTGGCCACGTCTCCACCTGCGTCGAGAGGAGAGTGCGCACGAGGGGCGGGCTGACAGCGGAAGGGAAACAGGCGGGCGTGCGGGCGTGCGGGCGGTGCAGCTGTCAGTCTGTCGACACTCCCTCTCGCGAGCGCACCTTGGCGTCGCGCGCTCTCGGCTCCTCTCGCGGCGGGGCGCTCGATCGCGTCTGCGTTTTGCCTGCTCTGTGCTTGCTTGGGGGAGTCGTTTCCTGCTCTCGACGGACGCGGGGGAGACTCGCTCATTTGTCCCGAAGGAAGGCTTTAAGGCATTGCCCGAGTGCCGCCCACGACGAGAGGAGAGTAAACCAAAGTTCCGTTTAGAGAGAGACCCGTCGACACGTAGCAGGCCCAGCGGTTACCTGTGGCGTCCGGGAGCAGGTGGGTAGACGCTCGATCGGGAGGCCGCTGACGGAGGCCCAACAGGTGGCGCCGTAGGAGGAGGAGCGAGAAGCCTCCCTCAGGAACGCGGTGTGGTGCCCCCTGCCCCGGAAGTGCCCCCTGCCCCCTGCCGCCTGCCCCCTGCCGCCGAGGGAAGGCCATGGGTGAGTCCCCAGGGAAAGAGATCCAGAAAAGCACAGATTAATCAAGGGAAATAATTAAATTTGATATAATAACGATAACAAACACGATGACGATGACAAAGTTAATAATAACGATAACAAGAACAACAACAACGATAATAACAATAACAATAATAGTAACATAATTAGTATTTCATAAAATTACACGCAGAGGAAAGAACCGTAGAAAAGAATAACACTAGCCAATAATCATAAAAAAATAATGAAAATAAGATAAAGGAAGGAACCGTAAAAAAAATCGGATAAGAAGTAAAATCCGGACTGTCATGGAAGAAAAACAAACAGACAAACGGCCGATAACCGATATTCAAGAAAAAATAAAACGCGTGGAAGATCGGAAGAGAGAGAGAAAAAAAATAAATAACAGTGGATAAAATTAGTAACTGGAAATCATAACGATTAACTTGATTTTCATTATCATTATTATTATCATTGTTGTTGTTGTTATCATTCTTGTTGGTATTACCATTGTTGTTTTTGTTATTACCATTATCAATTATTATTGCTATTTCATCATTATTATAATTATTATTTATATATTTTTTAATCATTATTACTGTTACTATTGTTGTTGTTACCATCATCATCATTATTGTTATTGTTATTATCATTATCGTTATTATTATTACTATTATCATCATGATCATTATTGTTATCATTCTCATTGTTATTATTGTTGTTATTGATGTTCATAATGATCATAATGATGGCAATGATAATGGTAATGATAGTAATAATGATAATAGTAAGATAATGATGATATTATTAATGATGATAATGATAATAATAATCATGATAATAATAGTAATAATGATAATAGTAACAGTAATAATAATGATGATGATAATAGTAATAGAAATAATAATAGGGATAATAATAATGATAGTGATAATGATAATAATAAAAATAATAATAATAATAGTAACAGTAATAATAATGATATTAATAACAAAAATAATTTTAATGATAATAATAATAATAATAATAATGATAATAATGATAATAATAATAATAATGATAATAATAATAACTATAATAATAATAATATTAAATATAATACTAATGTTAATAATGATAATAATGATAATGATAATAATAATGATGATAATGATTATTATTAATAATAAATTCATAACAATAATAATGACTGAAAAATAATAATAATAATATCAATAATGATAATAATGACAATAATAAAAATGATAATAGTAGTAGTAGCAATAATAATAATCATCATCATATTAATAATCATAATAAATAATAATAATTATAATGATAATAATAATAAAAGTGATAATGATAATGACAATAATAATGATGATGATAATAATAATAATACAAAATAATAATTTTAGGATAATAATAATAATAATAATAATAATAGTAATAATAATAATAATAATAATAATAATAATGATAATGAAAGCAAAAACATAGAACAAAACATAATAATAATAATAATGATAATAACAATAATAATAATAATAACAACAATAATAATGATAATAATAATAATAATAGAAATGATAATAAAAAATGATAATGATAATAATAATAATAATAATGGTAATGATAATAATGATAACACTAATAATAGTAATAATAATAATAATCATAATAATAATAATAATAATAATAATAATAACAATAATGGAAATAGCGTTAATGCTGATAATAATAATAAGGGTAATGATCATAGCATGTTTTGAAGAAAATGGAAAGTAGAAAGAAAATCGAAAAAAATAGAATAAGGGAAACAGAAGTAAATTTCGAGAAAAAAGGGAACAGGAAAAGATAAGAATAAGCTAATGAAAACAAAGATAAAAACAAAGACAAAAACAAACAGAGAGACAGAAGGAAATATAAAATAAAGCTTTCGAAATTCTCAAGCTAGGTTGCCAAAGAACCTTTTTTAATTATTTGTTTGATTTCAATTATGAGAAAGAGAGGGAATTTGTGGAAATATGCGTAAAGGCGTTTGAGTGTGTGAGGGACGGAAACCTGTAGTATGATTTATCAAGATTATGAGAATAATGACGAGAGAGAGAGAAAGAGAGAGACAGATGGGTAAATAGATTGATAGACAGGTAAATATATATAGATGATAGAAAATATAAAAAGATATGTGTGTGTGTATACATACATACATATATATGTATATATATATATATATATATATATATATATATATATATATGTAAATGTATATATGTATGCAAGTATGTAAATGTGTATGTATGCATGTATGTATGTATATATGTATATATATGTGTATGTATATATATATATATATATATATATATATATATATATATACACGCATATATATCAACCCAGTGTCACTTCGGCACATAAGAATATCAAACGAAAACACTAAAATTAAATCGCCGAAAGCCGCACGCGCTGAAACGCCAAGCGAGTACAAAACGACCCCAACATTTCAAACCTAAAAAAAAAAAAGAAAGAAAAAAAAAAGAAAAAAAAGAAAACACCCAGAAATTTAATGAATGGGTCTCACTCCTTTTCACGCTCAGAAATTTATGAATGGGACTCCTCCCAAATTCAAAAAACAAGGTCCTTCTCCTCTCGAGTCGGGAGGGGCACACAAAGGGGGGGGGGGGGGGGAAGGGGGGGGGAAAAGGGGGGGGAAAGGAAGGGGGGAAGGGGGGAGGGGGGAAAGGGGGGGAGAGGGGGAAGGAAGGGGGAGGGGGGGAGGAAGGAAGGGGGAGGGGAGGGGGGGAGGGGTAGGAAGAAAAGGGGGGGGAGGGGGGGGGGGGTGAGGGGGAGGGGGAAGGGAGGGAAAAGGAAGGGGGGAAAGGGGAAGGGGGGGAAGGGGAAGGGGGGAAGGGGGTGGGGGGGGAAGAAAAAGATAATGGGAATGGGGAGGGGGCGGGAAGAAGGGGGGAAGGGGTTTGTGTTTGTAATTTTGAAAAGGGTTTCATGGGGCGGGCAGAAGGAGGGTAAGGGGGGGGGAAGGGGGCGAAGATGGGGGGGGTTGTGGTTTGTTTATGTTTGTTTTTGCCTGTTGTTTCTTTTTTACTTCCATGACCCCGAAGCAGAGACTCTTCCTGGGCCTTAAAGGAGAGTAAATTTTTTTTAACGATAAAAGATTTGGGGGGGAAGGGAGAATAGATAATAGAGAAAAAGAAAAAAGAGGAGAGAGAGAGGAGAGAGAGGAGAGGAGAGAGAAGAGAGGAAGAAGAGGGGGAGAGAGAGAGAAAGAAGAGAGAGGAGAGAGAGAGGGGAGAGAGAGGAGAGAGAGGAGGGAGAGACGGAGAGGAGAGAGGGGAGTGGCAGACAGCCAGGACGCCCCGGATGCGAAACTAAAAAAAGCCCATAAATGAGAAAAGAATAGAAAAGAAGAGTAGGAAAAAAATAAAAAAAAAAAGATAATTATGAAAAGGGGGAGTTCATACCATAAAATACAAAAAAAAAAATATATATTTATATAATATTTCATCTGGGTTTGGGTACAGAGGTTTCCCTATTATAAAAATTTTGATGAGATGAGTTGATGGGGATATTTAAAATAATAATGATACGATAATAAATAAATGTTATAAAAAATTTAATTTTAAAAATTTAAAAATTAAAAATGTTAAAAGATAATAATAATGCTAACGTTAATAATAATGAAACGAAATATTTTTATGAGAATAATAATAAATTTTAATAAATTATATTTTTAAAAAAAATTAATGATATAATATAATAATAATAATAATAATAACTAATAAATTTTTATAAAAAATAAAAATAAAATGATAAAATATTAAATGATATAAAATATAATTGGCAATGATAATGAGGGTAGTAATTAAAGCTAATTTAAAAAAAATGAAATTTTAGTTTAAAATTTAAAATTTTTATTTAAGTTTAAAAAATTAATAACAAAAAAACCCAAAATTTTGGCAAAGATAATGATGATGAAAATAAT
>NC_061829.1:41457060-41462060 GCF_019202785.1 Penaeus chinensis
GCTGTTTGGCTTCGCTCCGGAGGAGATTAAGGTTTTCGGTCATAATAACGACGAAAAAAGAAGAAAAAAAAAATACGAATGGGTTAGATTTTATCGAAATATTAAGAAAATATAAAAAGGCAACACTGCGTCATAAAAACAGCGTTTTTAGATATGAATGTGATATTAAGAAAATCAAGAAAAGTTAAACAAGAAAACGAAGGTAACTACAAAGGCGTAAAACACGAAAAATAAAATGAAGAAGAAAAAATAACAGATGCCAGAAGGTGAAAAGTTATAACCCTGCGGTCATTAGGAGGGTAAGCCTATGGTCCAAGAGAAGTAGGCCATTTAATATAATAACAACAATTGTTATAAATCGGGCCGAGATTAAGAATAAGAATCGTAAAGACATTAGCAGAAAGGAATCAAAAGTAATTAACGATTAAGTATCCAATGTTACAGCCGCATGAAATAGGAAAAAACAAAGAATAAGCGACCGCTGGGCTAAAACTTTCTCCTTTTTTCTTTTTTTCTTTTTTTTCCTTTTTTCTGTTACTTTTTTTTTTCTCTGATCAAAATATAGGATAAAATTGGCAATGATAATAATGATGATGATAATAACGATGACGACCATGATAACAATGGCGATTATACTACTAATAGTACTGAAAATAAGAAACAAAAGGAGAATTAATCCCATAGTTCCCTTCACCGAGGGATTATAAGCGCCCTAGGGACACGAGGGACAGGGGGATTAAGGGAAAACCGCAAACTAACGAGAATGGCGTCGTTAAGAGGGAGGAGGGAGGGAGGGAGGAGCGAGGGAGGGAGGGGGGGGGGGTCGTGGAGGGCGTGTCGGCTGATCTGAGGGAGAGAGGGAGGAAAGGAGGGAGAAGGAGGAAGGGAGGGAGGAAAGGAGGGAGAAGGAGGAAGGGAGGGAGGGAGGAGGGAGGGAGGGGGGGGGGTCGTGGAGGGCGTGTCGGCTGATCTGCGGGAGGGAGGGAGGAAAGGAGGGAGATGGAGGAAGGGAGGGAGGGAGGAAAGGAGGGAGAAGGAGGAAGGGAGGGAGAAGGAGGAAGGGAGGGAGGGAGGGAGGGAGAGGGAGAGGAAAAGAGGGAGGGAGATGGAGGGGGTGGGAGGGAGGGAGAGAGAGAGAGAGAGAGAGAGAGAGAGAGTGAGAAAGAGAGAGAGAGAGGGGGGGAGGGAGAGAGAGACAGAGAGACAGAGAAAGAGAAAAATGAGAAGGCAAGTTCTTTATTCAACTATTTGCCCTTTAATCTTTCACTTGTTTGCTTACCCATAAAACAATAACAAGAAAGAAAATAATATGTATATATATATGTATATAAGAATCATTTTTTACCATAATATCTCATGATAATCAAATCTATGATAATAAAAAAGTGATAAACAAGAAGAATCAGAAAGAACGACAGAGGGAGAGGAAGAGAAAGAGAAGAAGATAATAAATGAAGAAGCATCTAATGATAAAAGATAAAAGAAGACGACTGATAAAGGATGGATGAAAGAGATAACGATAATCATTTTTTTTTCTTTTTATTTCCTTTATTGTTTTTCAACATCTTTTCAAACCTGTTTTTTTTTGTTTTTTTTTTGTTTTGTTTTGTTTTTTGTTCATCTTCCTCTGTCTCTCATTCTCATTTTATCTTTCTGTCTTTCTCTGTCTGTTTGTTTGTTTGTCTGTCTATCTATTTATCGGTTTATATATGTGTCTATCTTTCTATACGTACCCGCCACCCCTTTCCTTTATCTATCTATCTGTCTATCTATTTATCTCTCTCTCTCTATCTCTCTCCCTCTATCTCTCTCTCTCTCTCCCTCCCTCCCTCCTTCCCTCCCTCCCTCCTCCCTCACTCCCTCCCTCCCTCCCTCCCTCCCTCCCTCCCTCCCTCCCTCCCTCCCTCTCTCTCCCTCCCTCTCTCCGTCCCTCCCTCTCTCTTCCTCCCTCCCTCTCCCTCTCCCTCTCCCTCTCCCTCTCCCTCTTCCTCCCTCTCCCTCCCTCTCCCCTCCCTCCCTCCTCCCTCTCTCCCTCCCTCCCTCCCTCTCCCTCTCCCTCTCCCTCCCTCTCCCTCCCTCCCTCTCTCTCCCTCTCCCTCTCCCACTCCCTCTCCCTCCCTTCCCTCTCCCTCTCCCTCCTTCCCTCCCTCTCCCTCTCCCTCCCTCCCTCTCCCTCCCTCCTCCCTCTCCCTCTCCCTCCTTTTTCCCTCCCTCTCCCTCTCCCTCCCTCTCCTTCCTTTGTCCCTCCCTCTCCCTCTCCCTCCTCTCTCCCTCCCTCTCCCTCTCCCTCCCTCCCCTCTCCCTCCCTCTCCCTCTCCCTCTCCCTCTCCCTCTCCTCTTCCCTCTCCCTCTCCCTCTCCCTCCCTCTCCCTCCCTCTCCTTCCTCCCTCCCTCTCCCTCCCTCCCTCCCTCTCCCTCTCCCTCTCCCTCTCCCTCTCCCTCTCCCTCTCCCTCTCCCTCCCTCCCTCCCTCTCCCTCTCCCTCCCTCTCCCTCTCCCTCTCCCTCCCTCTACTGCCGCAGCAAAGTGCCTCGAACAATGAAAACTTCTAAGGGTTTTCGGGGAAACGATCACTCTTTGCGACCTCTTGGGAAGTTTTGCGCGCGGAATGAAGGGCTAAGGAGAGGAAGCGGGAAAAGGAGGGAAAGAGAGGGGAGGGAGGGATGGAGGGAAGAGAGAAAGGGGGAGGGAGGGGAGGGAGGGGAGAGAGGGAGAGGGGAGAAAGTGGAGGGAAAGAGTGAAAGAGAGAGAGAGAGAGAGATGGGGGGAGGAGGGAAAGAGAGAAAGGGGAGGATAAGAGAGAGAGAGAGAATGAGAGAGAGAGAGAGAGAGAGAGAGAGAGAGAGAGAGAGAGAGAGAGAGAGAGAGAGAGAGAGAGAGAGAGATGGATAGATAGCCAGACAGATAGATAAAAAGATAGACACAAAGACACAGATATACAAAATAATGGGGTTACACATCGAAAAATCCTAAGCACAATAAAACATAAAACATACCGACAACAACAATAACAGAAATAACAACAGGCGTGACCCCCCCCCCCCCTGCTCCCACCTCCCTTGCCCCAGAGTGAAACTTGCCATAAATAACGATAAGTGTCTAATATGTCATGTTGCCAGACCCACTCATCTGTTAAAGGACAGATATGTAGGCCTAATGTTGTTTGTGTTTATGTATTAATGTTTGTGTGTGTGTGTGTGTGTGTGTGTGTGTGTGTGTGTGTGTGTGTGTGTGTGTGTGTGTGTGTGTGTGTGTGTGTGTGTGTGTGTGTGTATGTGTGTGTGTGTGTGTGTGTGTCTGTGTGTGTATGTGTGTGTGTGTGTGTGTGTGTCTGTGTCTGTGTGTGTGTGTGTGTGTGTGTCTGTGTGTGTATGTGTGTGTGTGTGTGTGTGTGTCTGTGTCTGTGTGAGTGTGTGTGTGTGTGTGTGTGTCTGTGTATGTGTGTGTGTGTGTGTGTGTGTGTGTGTCTGTGTGTGTGTGTGGCTGTGTGTGTGTGTGTGTGTGTGTATGTGTGTGTGTGTGTGTGTGTGTGTGTGTGTGTGTCTGTGTGTGTGTGTGGCTGTGTGTGTGTGTGTGTGTGTATGGATGTATAGTTATTCATCACGTTCGTATACGTATTCGTTTATTTATCTATCCATTTATTTGCATTCAATTCACTGCCTTCCAACAGTCAACCTGTTACATACACTTTAAAGATGATTGAAAAAATTTGATACGACTCATGTAAACAAATCTCTCTCACTCCCTCTAAATCAATATCCCTCACCTCTTGATGACCTCCTGACCTCCACCTGACCTCGCTCGCCCTCTGACCTCCACCTGACCTCGCTCGCCCTCTGACCTCCCCCAGAAAACGACATGGACGACCTGAGCTTGAACGTGCAGCGCTACCGACCCGAGGAACTTGACAAGCTGGCGCGCACCACCAAGTTTTCGAGGAAGGAAATACAGCTGATCTATCGCGGGTTCAAGCAGGTGAGGAACTCGGCTGAGAGTGAGTCGATAGTGAAATAGTGATGGGTGTAGATTAGTGATGGTTGTAGAATAGTGATGGTAGTGCGATAATGGTGAAAATACGATGATAGAGTAGATAATGATGGTAAGATAGTGTAATAGTGATAGTAGTAGGATAATGAAGATGGTGATGTAGTGATGATATAAATGATAGTAAATAGTGATGGTAGGATCAGTGATGGTAGTAAGACAATGATGATGATGTAGTGATGATGATAGTGAGATGGTAAGATAGTGAAATAGTGATGGTCGTAGATAGTGACGGTAGTAACAAAATGCTGATGGTGATAATAGTGATGAATTTAGAATAGTAATACACGAGAATATCAAAATGGTGATGAAAGTGATAGAAAAATAGTGACGATAGTGACATAGTAAATGAATAATGATAGTAATATAGTGATAACATTAACGATAAAATATTGTGAAAAAGGAATGATTGTGATATTGTAAATAATAATGACAGTAATATAGTGAAGATAGTAATAATGATGATAGTGACAATCGTGCCTCTTATGAAATCAATGCCAGTGGAAATAAATATGATAATAATGACAATTCCTTTTTTTTAGCCGTTTGTTTGTCTATGTTATTATTATTTTGTTTTATGCATCTCTTTATTGATTCATTTCGCTGCTCATTAATTTATTGAACAATTTCTTTTTCGTCTATCTATTAATCAATCTCTCGATGCATCTATGATCAACTTTTTAATCTGTCAATTCATCTTTCTTGCTTATTCATTCACTTATCGGTCCATCTATTCATTCAAAATAAATAAAAATGATTGACCTATTAATATATCTATTTATCTATCTATCTACATGTCTGTTCATTCAAAATAAACACAAGTAGATGAAGTATTTATATATCTATCTATCTATCTATCTATCTATCATCTATCTATCTATCTATCTATCTATCTATCTATCTATCAATTCAAAATAAACAAAACTAGATTTTGCTAAACACCGATAAGACAAATAC
>NC_061829.1:41474560-41477060 GCF_019202785.1 Penaeus chinensis
GAAAAAAAACAACAACTTGCTTTGTGCTCGTTTCCCCCGCCGGGCTTGGGGAACCGCCATCAAACACCGACTAAGTCAAATCTACTCACGTATCCCACAAAAAGGACACTTAGGCACTGGGACTTCTATCGCCAGGATAAAAGTTTCGGAGGAGGGGGGGTGGGGGGGTGGGGGGAGGGGGAGAGAGGGGGAGAGGGGAACGCATACGATAGTTTTTTACCCCTTTTTTTCGTGTTTTTTTAATTGTTTCTTTCCTATTAAGTCTCCAGCGACGCCCCCCCCCCTACCCCCCCCGTCCCCGCTGAGTCCTATCCGCCGACTCTTGCTTCTTCAGGTGTTGGGGGGGGGGGGGGGTTGGAGGAGGAGGAGGAGCTGGAGGAGGAAGAAAGGAAGCGAGGAGGAGGAGGAGGAGGAGGAGGAGGAGGAGGAGGAGGAGGAGGAGGAGGAGGAGGAGGAGGAGGAGGAGAGGAGGTGGAGGAGGAAGAAGAGAAGAGAAGGAGGACGAAGAGAGGAGGAAAAGCTAGAGGAGGAAGAGAGGAAGAGAGAAAGAGGGGGAGAAAGAGAGAAAGAGAGAGAAAGAGGAAGAGGGGGAGAAAGAGAGAGAAAGAGGAAAAGGGGGAGAAAGAGAGAGAAAGAGGAAAAGGGGGAGAAAGAGAGAGAAAGAGGAAGAGGGGGAGAAAGAGAGAGAAAGAGGAAGAGGGGGAGAAAGAGAGAGAAAGAGGAAGAGGGGGAGAAAGAGAGAGAAAGAGGAAGAGGGGGATTCAAAGTAAGAGAGGAGGAGGAAGGGTAAGAAAGGAGAAGGAAGAACCAGAAAGGAAGAGGAAGAGAAAGAGCAAGGACAACGGCGGCGGGGTGGGTTGGTGGGTTGGGGGGGTGGGGTGGGGGGAGGGGGGACGGAAAGAGGTTATCACAGACGGCCGCTTCAGGGAGCCTGACCTGCCGCGGGAGAGAGAGAAAGGCTGTGAGGTCATCGAGGGAAAGCTAATCAGCGTGACGGTGATGATGACGATGGTGATGATGATGAGTATGATGATGGTGATGGTGATGATGATGATGGTGATGGTGATGATGATGATGATGAGTATGATGATGGTGATGGTGATGATGATGATGGTGATGATGATGAGTATGATGATGGTGATGGTGATGATGATGATGATGAGTATGATGATGGTGATGGTGATGATGATGATGGTGATGATGATGAGTATGATGATGGTGATGGTGATGATGATGATGGTGATGGTGATGATGATGATGAGTATGATGATGGTGATGGTGATGGTGATGATGATGATGGTGATGGTGATGATGATGATGATTATAACAATTATGCCATTAATAATATTAATCATTTTAATAATAATGGTAATATTATTTATAACAACAATAATAACAGTAGTAGTAGTAGTAATGATGATAATAATAACAATAACAATAATAATAATAACAAGCACAATAATAATAATAATAACAATAATAATAATAATTGATAATGCTAACAACAGCAACACAATAGTAATAAAGATAAAAACAACAATAATAACATGACTAATGACAATACTGAATTAATGTTGCCTAGCGCATCTTTCAAGCACAAAAACAAAATATATATACAAATAAATAAATAAAAGGACAGAAACATAGAAATTAATAACGAAAAAAACATGAATTACAGACGACAAACAGAGAAAAAAGAAAAGAAGAAGAAGAAGAAGAAGAAGAAAAAATACGACGAAAAAAAAAAAAAAAAAAAAAAAAAACATACATATACAGACATATAACTAAAACAAAAATAAACAACTAATGAAGAAAAGAAAACAAAAAACTGAGATAAGCAATGAAAAAGGAATAAAAGCGAAGATAAATAACAACCAATTATCACTAAATCAGATCGAGCGCGTGAAAGAAAAAAAGAAAAGGAAAAGAGAAAGGAAAAAGAAAAGGAAAAAAAGAAAAAAGAAAGGAAAAGAGAAATAAAAAAGAAAAAGAAAAAAAAAGAAAAAAAGAAAAGAAAAAGAAAAAGAAGAAAGGAAAAAGAAAAGGAAAAAAAGAAAAAAGAAAGGAAAAGAGAAAGGAAAAAGAAAAGAAAAAAGAAAAAAGAAAGAAAGGAAAAAGAAAAGAAAAAAAGAAAAAAGAAAAGGAAAAGAGAAAGGAAAAAGAAAAGAAAAAAAAAGAAAAAAAAGAAAAAATAAAGGAAAAGAGAAAGGAAAAATAAAAGGAAAAGAGAAAGGAAAAAGAAAAGAAAAAAAAGAAAAAAAGAAAAGGAAAAGAGAAAGGAAAAAAAAATAAAAGGAAAAGAGAAAGGAAAAATAAAATAAAAAAAAATAAAAGAAAAAGAGAAAGGAAAAAGAAAAGAAAAAAAGAAAAAAGAAAGGAAAAGAGAAAAGAAAAAGAAAAGAAAAGGAAAGAAAAGAAAGAAAAGGAAAGCAAAGAAATGGAAAGAAAAGAAAAGAAAATGAAAAGAGAAAAGAAAAGAGAAAAAAAATTGAGAAAAGAA
>NC_061829.1:41487060-41491432 GCF_019202785.1 Penaeus chinensis
AGGAAGGGCGCTCACCACACACCAAGGTTCTCGGGGGAAGCACCAGAGGGAGGGGGGGGGGGGTCACTACAACCCGCACTGTAGCCTGAAGAAGGGGAGGGAGGAGGAGGACGGGGCTGTCCGTGTCACCCCGAGGGACAGCGACGCGAGAGCAGCAGATCAGCCTATTTGCGAATTTTCCTATCAGTCTATGGAAGGGGCGAACGGAGGAGAGCCAGGAGGGAGAGGGGGAGAGGGGGAGAGGGGGAGAGGGGGAGAGGGGGAGAGGGGGTAGAGGGGGAGAGGGGGAGAGGGGGAGAGGGGGAGAGGGGGAGAGGGGGAGAGAGGGAGAGGGGGAGAGGGGGAGAGAGGGAGAGAGGGAGAGAGGGAGAGAGGGAGAGAGGGAGAGAGGGAGAGAGGGAGAGAGGGAGAGAGGGAGAGAGGGAGAGAGGGAGAGGGGGAGAGGGGGAGAGGATAAGGGAAGACGAGAGGAGGACAGGAGGAAAGGCCGAGAAGGAGGAGGGGCACGTCTAACATCGCGCGGCGTGTTGTGGTCGCTCATCGTACGTTATGCACACTACGTAGTTACGTTCTTAATATTACACACACAGACATACCTTATGCTTTTACATTATTTACACGCTAACTTAAACTAGAATAACACCTCCAGTAACGGACTGAAACGAGACTTCTAAGAGTAGGCAAACACTTACACTTACACTCACCAACACACCAATGATTCATCCTTAATACTTACAAAACACATTCGCCGCTTCTACCAACACACGCAAGAGGAAGCGGGAGGGACAGGGAGAGAGAAGAGAGGAGAGAAGCATCTACCACCAAAATACTTCTTAATGGTCACGTTTCTCCAACGCTACAGGAAGGAAGGCAAAGCGTGCAGGGACAGTACAAGCAAAAGCAACACAGGCAAAGTGAATCACGCGGTGCTGAACATCTGAGAGGTCTCGGCCGCGGGTTGCAGGCGCCTCGACGGGAGGCCGGCAGGGAGTTGCGAGTGGACGTGTGTCGCGTCCCTGTACATGTATGTTGTTTATCTGTTTTATATATATACACACACATACACACACACACACACACATATATATATATGTGTGTGTGTATACCTACATATATAAATATATATATATATATATATATATATATATATATATATGTGTGTGTGTGTGTGTGTGTGTGTGTGTGTGTGTGTGTGTGTGTGTGTGTGTGTGTGTGTGTGTGTGTGTGTGTGTGAGTGTGCATGCGCGCATGTGTTTCCTGCCATCTCGCCGACCCCGCCGAGCGCCATCCCCGAGCGACCGTCTCCCTTGGAGCAAAAGCCAAACTGTGACGGGCCTTCATCCTGAGGCCGCGTCGTGCCCAGGGGCATCCCACTCGCTAGTGCACCGCGCAGGACGGGCGAGGGCCATGCACGGACAGGCAGATGGAAGTAGCGTCATGCAGGGCGGAGTAGTCTCCAGGGAGCAGCTCAGTCATGCATTCTAGAGGTCCCTGCAGCGCCTGAGAGGAAGCCATGCAGTGCCGCCCACGCGTCGCAGAGGGCCTAGTCATGCAGTGAGGGCGTCCTCCGGCAGAAGGAGCGGCGCCCGCGGTGAGCGAGGAGCAGGACCTTGAGGAACTTGTCTTCGTCGTGGTCGTCGTCCCACATGCCGAGCCTGGCGGGCGCCGTCTGCGAGGGGAAGCGCCCCCCCGGCTGGATGCGCACCGCCTTGCTGCCGCTGTTGCTGTTGTTGTTGTAGCTGTTGCTCAAGTCGGTGTTGTTGTTGTACTGGTTGTTGGCAGTGTCAGACTGAGTCAGCGTGCCGGTGGGTCCTGCAAGTTGCAAGATGAGGCAACATGCGCCGAACATACCAGGAAGAGAGAAGAAGTGTCCACATGACCCACGTATACATACAGTCGTCTACACGCCATGTGCACAGCCATGATCATGGAGTCATGTACACAGAGTCGTGTGCACGAGGGAGTCATCTACGATTCACGTGCAAGCTGGCACGAGCACAGACTCAGCTGCATGTTACTATGAATACAAAGTCATGTACACGATGCCACATACACAACAATTTACGTATATGGAGCCACGTACACAGAACAGCGTGCAAATCTGCATGTATAGAGCTGTGCCCATCTTTAGGCATAGAGCAAAGGCAGCCATGGAGCGAAGGGAGTTCAACTCGTCCCTGGCTCACACTGGCTACATTTCCTCTACCCTAGTGTCCCATTCCATCATTATTGTCTCTGATATTTCCTCTCACATGGAGACGCGCGACAGTGAGACGAGACAGGACTGGAAAGTGGGAGACGCAAGCTCAAGGGCAATCTAGGGTTGAGCCAAGGGACAGAGCATTCACTTAAGAGACAGTTCTTGCTTTCGGAGCAGAAGTTCTAGGTTTACATAGTTCATGCTGGAACAGTAAAGTCCTAACGAGGAGGTGTTCAAGTACGGAGGAGACTACTGGGATGTGGTGGAGATAATGTCGTGATCAAGAGACACTTAGTGAGGTATTATCAGTTACTACATAACCCTAAAGGGTTCCCATGATACAACCCACTTCTCAAGGAAAGGTTCCTGGAACATGAAACATAGGGTATTGGAGGTAGATAAGCAAGGGTAGTTTAGGATACAGGATGGCCCATGGTGGAGGATAAATCCAGGCGACGTTGCCTGAACTACCTGTAGGACATGGAGGGCTTGTCAAGGATGTCACATTGGTCATAAAAGCAGATAAAGCTTGTGACGGGAGAAGGAACCGTAACAGATCGGGCTAGGCGGAGTATTATAGAATAGGGCTTGCACGAAGAACCTCTCAACAGGAAACAGGGTTACCTACAGAGGCTAAGATGTAAATCTTATTGGAGCTCTTAAACGCATACCTGGCAAAGGGGGGTCTATTACAAGGCGGTGTGGTGGGCCAAGGAAACAGGTCAGACTAACAGCAGGGTTGTAATGAAAAATGCAATAGTATCTTGCAGGGGAGAAGGGCAAAACAACGGCATGGGAGTTTAACAGGGAGAAATTCTATAACTTGGTGTGTGCGTGAACATTGAAACAGGGTCAAGGTTCAAGTCAGAAGAGACAATGGTCAAATAAAACTCTCAAGATTGTCTGCAGTTCCTGGTATCTACTGAGACATGAATTGCCTCACACTTCTATAAGCACAGAAGATGAGAATATTACTGGAAAAAATCACACTTTTTCTCAATGACGAGGAAACAAAATTAAATATAACAAATGACAAACGAAGATGAAGCAACATGACAGCCATGACAATGAAATCACTAACAAAGACAAACATGCCTGTGTGATTGGAATTTATCTATCTGTCATCCTGAAATTCCTGTGTTCACTTTTAGTATCCAATTCCTTTTTCTGGCATGTCTGAGTTCCAAGTGTCACAGCGATTGCGTTACAATGGTCCAAATCGAGAGAGGGTTACACTATTACAAAGAGTATGTCGGTGTTCAAGCTGGTGGTACCTTTGTGTCACACTTGAAGAAGTAACGAATGATACGGTTATGACTTATGACTATTGGCATTTATGCTGGTGACTTATATGTGGTGCTACGAAGGACTCAAAAGCTGAAATACACAAGCAAAGGATGTAACTTATAGGATGAAACTTATCAGATGTTACTTAGACTATGTAAGCAGAAAGGGGACAAGAAAGTGATATAAAGTAACGTTATCTTCCAGTGGCAATACATGAAGCGCTAAATAAAGGTTTAATAAGGAAAGAAAAGATAAATGAAGATACCGAACTGTGGTAACTCCACCTGGTGGACCATATCCCAATGTTACAGAATCTGAAGGAACTCTCAAGTGTCAGCTGCCTTAAATTAAGTGAACTGCAACCATATGAGTAACCCATCATTAGTCTAAATTTTCAAGGGAGTAAATGTTCAGAAGTGGCCTGTGTTTACGAGGTGATTAAGGAATGTCTATTTGATACTGAAAAAAAAAAATCAAGGAATGTCTATTTGATACTGAGGAAAATACAGGAAACAACTTTGCTTTAAAGAACCTGCAAGATTTCAAATAAGGCCTAGAATATTACAGAATCAAGTTTATGCACAGCATTTTGAACGCCTAAGCAAATTCATTCATAAATTACTATAAAAGTTTTTAAAGTATTCCTAACTTTGACCCCTTCACCTACGACCTATACCAAAGTCACATTTTATGCTTACAAAGAATCCTCACCTCTGAGTCTTATTCACCATCCAAGCAATGGCGTTATCAGGGTATAAAAGGTAGGGCACTTGCTCTGGGTGCCACTTGAAAGGGCTACCACTCAGGTCTATTCATTAACCCGTTTATCGCCTAAAGGTCCCTGTAATCTTTTAACTCAAAGATTAACGAAAGTGACTGGTATTT
>NC_061829.1:41491532-41499032 GCF_019202785.1 Penaeus chinensis
AGAGAGAGAGAGAGAGGAGAGAGGGAGAGAGAGAAGAAAAAAGAAAGAAAGGAAGGGGGGGGGAAAAGGGGAGAGGGGAAACATTTTATTCTAAATAACTACAGTACACGAATGCATAGCATACATACATAAATAAAACCCGTACATGCGTGAACGAAGGTAATAATTCACTGCCTTGTAATCGAAGGAAGATGAAGATTTAAACACGAATTCTTTGGACGCGATTTAAATCAGCAAGTCATGCCGTGTTCTTATGCTCGTGCATAACACACACCTCGAATAAACACACCACAGACACACCAACACACATGACCACAAACAGGGTAATGAAATCCTAGTTCCCTTACTTCTTACACAAAAAAAATACTTAAGACATTTTTCTCTATTAATCTCTATTGTCACTATATTCTACTTTGTGTGTGAAAGTGTTTGGCCCGATAGATAAAGCTTGAAACAAAGATAAAGATAAAGATAACGACAAGGACAAATTAACCAACCCTTTAAAAGTCCCTACTGGGCCGCCCCTCCGCCATTGCCCCCCACCATCGCCCACCCCCGGGCCCCCAAATCCCCTCCCGCCCGCCTACACTCGCCCTCCCGCCCCACCCACCCCTCGCCCCCACGCCCCGCCCACCACTCGCCCTCACGCCCCTCCCACTTCAAGGGCAGCGCGGGAATGTCGCCGAAGCCACGCGAGCAACGATTCCCGATCAGACGCCCCTGAGGCCCTCAGTCCGCGCCTGCAATTAGCTCCGCCCTTTTGCTGTTCCCTTAAAGGGTCATGGAAACTTCCCTTGGATTAGGCATATTATCGGTGTTTATCATTAAGGCAAGTTTTTCGTAATGTATCAAGTTTTATGTAGTTGTTATGCTGATCGTTAAGTTGGATTTTCGTATCATCATAATTATCATTTACTATTATTATTATAGTTTAGTTTCATAGATATCATTCATTATTATAAGTATTTAGTTTAAATTATTAATATCATTTAGAAAAATTAATAATCAAACTGAATTTTCCATAATTACAATTTTTATATTATTATTATTTATCATTAATAGCCCTATATGAGTTCTTAATAGTTATTATCCTAATACTTGCGTATCATTTCAATAATTATCAATTATTAATAAAAATAACTACTTATTAATTATTAATAATAATACCTTATTAATAATTATAATTACTTATCAATTATTATCATTCTCACCACCTTTAAAAAATATAATAAATAATAATAAATGAATGATTAGACAATTATTACAGAAAAACCTTAATTTTTTTTAAACCTTCTAGAATTTTAAAAAGTTATAATTTCCCCGAAAACATTCCTTTATCAACACCCTCCCTCGCCGCGTTCCCGCCAAAACCGCGTATTCCATTATGCAAATTAGGGACGCCTCGCCTTCTTAAACCGCCAAGTGCGTATCTCTATTGTTGCTGGTTTGGGCGGCCTTTTTCCCTTAATTACAAGACTTATTGGCAAACCCAGACGGTAATTACGGGGGGGGGAAGGGGTTGGCTGGGCGGAAAAGGGGGGGGGGTGGGGGGAGGGGGGGGGGGGGGGAGAGATTCAAATAATTACAATGTATTTATCGATCGATTTATGCTTTAATGATATGTCTGTTTGACCCCTGCTGACTGATGCGGCTGATTGATCTGACTGAAGGTAATAATCTATCTGTCTGTTATCTTCTATCTAGCTAGTAGTAGCTATAGTTCCTTCTACCTGTAGTTCGTGGGTTTCTTTATTTTAATCTACCTATTTTTCAATCAATCTATTATTTATCAATGTATTCGTCTGAATTATGTTGTATATTTATTATGTATTTTGTAGTATGTATGTATGTAAGTATGTATGTAAATTTTTGTTGTATGTAAATTTTGTATGTATGTAGGTTTGTATGATGTATGATAATTATAAGATTTGACAGATATTTATAAAGATAAAATGTAATAATGTTTTTAAAGTTTAATAATAAAAATAATTATAATAAATTATAACTAATTATAATAATAGTAATAATATAGTACAATAATAATAATGATAACAAAACAAACAAGGGAAAAAAAAAAACATTAAAACTATTTAAATTAAATCTTAAAAAAGTGATAAAAACAGGGAAAAAAAAAAACGTACAATAATAAAAAAAAATTTTTAAAAAATAATAAAAATATAATAATAATAATAATATAAGGGGGTTTTTCAAAAAATTTTTAAAAAAAAGATAATGATGTTGTGTAATAGTAAAGAAGAAGAAAAGAGAAAAAGGCAGGGGGAAGAAGATTACCAACAACCATAACAAAATATCGTTAATAATATGGTATTTTTAGAACAGCACTAAAAATAAATTTAAAAAAAAAACAATAAATTTCAGACACACGAGCATACCCAAACCAAAAGCACACACACAACACACTCACAAGGGGCACAGACACACACACAGACACAGACCGACAAGACACAACCTTTCAACCAGTAGTTGTTGATTTGATATTTTATTAGGATATAAAACGCCCTTATAATGAAATTTCTAAAATAGATATAAAGATCATAAATTTTTACAAAAACATGGCATAACCTGAAAATATTTGGTAAAAATGATGGTGTGATAATAAAAAATAAAAATTAAAAATAAAAATAAAAAAAAATAAAATAATAAAGTATAATATTTTAATAAAATAAAAAAATAAAAATAAAAATAAAATAATACGTAAAAATTTTTCATAATTAATAACAATAATAATAATATTTAAAAATTAATTTAAAAAAACAACAACAAAACAACAAACAATAATAATAATTATGATGTAATTAAAATTTGATATTAATCTACTACTACTTATTTAAAAATTTAAAAAAACAATATCATCATCATATCTCATCTCATAACAATAAAAAACAATTAATAATAATGATTGGAATTATTAATAATAAATTTTTATTTTTTTTACATAAAGCAACACATTTAGTAATGTAGTTTTAGTAAAATATTATAAAATATAACGAGGATGATAATAATAAATAAAAAGATTAATAAAAATGATTAAAAACAACATTAATTATAATCAAAATTTTATTATCTAATAATTATTTATAATATAATAATAATAATAATAATAAAAAAATTTACATTTAATTATAATATAAAAAATAATAATAATAATAATAATAAAAATATAATATTAATAATATAACAATAATGATAAAAAATAATAATATTAATATTACAAAAAATATTGATATCCAAGATAAACAAAAACAATACATAATATTTAATTCTGATGACAATGATGTGATAAAAAAATAGTAATAATAAAAATTTAATATATTAATAATAAAAATTTAAATATTAAAAAAATAATAACTTTTTATATTTTTTTGATATTTAAATGATACAATAAAAATTTAATGATGTTGTTTGATGATGAAAAATAAAGAAAATTTAATATTGATAATGATATTGTTTAATGATAAGTAATATTAATAATGTGATGATGTTTAAAAATAATAATAATAATAATAAATAATAGCAAAACTAATGAATAATTTCATTTTAACAATAATGATGTGATGGGTGATGATGATGTGAATTTTTTATGATATTAAAAATTTATAGCAAAAATATAAAAATGAAATAATATTATTCAAAAAAAAAACCCAAAACGATAATGACTTAACAACAACAATAACAAAAATTTAAAAAAAACAAAAATGGTAATAATATGATATTAACAAAAAACATAATATTGAAAATTAAAATTTTTAAAAGGGATAATATTGTTGAGGGATATGTTGATGTTTGAAAATGAAGATGAAGATGAAGATGAAGATAAAGATGAAGATAAAAGATGAAGATGAAGGAAGATGAAGATGATAAATGATGATGGAGATGAAAAAGATGATGATGTAAAAATAAGTTATAAAAACCATAACAATAAAAATCTAACACTCAAAACATGCTACAATAATAATCCAACAAAAAGAATGATTGTTGTATTGTTGTTGTTATTATTGTTGCTGTTGTTAGGGTTAAAATATTTTTTATGTTTTCGCCACAGAATACTTCACATTTTCGATGAAGTGTGGTTTTGTTTTCCCATGTGGGCAATAAGAGAGAGGGAGAGGAGGGGGGGGGGAGGGGGGTTTAAAAGGGGGAAAAAGGGAGAGAGGGAGGGGTTTAAGAGGAAGGGAAGGGAGGGAGGAGGGAGGGAGAGAGGGAGGGGGGGGAGAGAGGGAAGAGGGGAGAGGGGAGGGGAGGGAGAAAGGGGGGAGAGGGGAGAAAGGGGGGAGGGAGAGAGGGAGAGAGGGAGAGAGGGGGGGGGAGGGGAGAGAGGAGGAAGGGAGGGAGGGAGGGAGGGGGAGGGAGGGAGGGAGGGAGGGTGGGAGGGAGGAGGAAGAGAGGGAGAGGGGGAGAAAGGGAGAGGGAGGGAGGGAAAAAAAAGGGAAAAAAGGGGGGGGGAGAGAGAGAGAGAGAGAAGAGGGGAGAGAGAGAGAGGGAGAGAGAGGGAGAGCGAGGGAGCGAGAGAGAGAGGGAAAAGAGAGAGAGGGGGGGAGAGAGAAGGAGTGAGAGGAGAGAGAGGGGGAGGGGAGAGGAGGGGAGGGAGAGGGGAGGGGAGAGAGGGAGAGAGGGAGAGAGGGAGAGAGAGAGAGGGAGAGAGGGAGAGGGGGAGGAGAGAGGGAGAGAGGGAGAGAGGGAAGGAGGGTGGAGGGAGAGAGAGAGGGGGAGGGGAGAGGAGAGAAAGGGGGGGGGGGAGAGAGAGGAGAGGGGGGGAGAAAAAAGGGGAGAGAGAGGGGGGGGGAGAGAGAGAGAGAGAGGGGGGGAGAGAGAAGAGGAGGGGGGGGAGAGAGAGAGGAGAGAGAGATGAGAGAGAAAGTAAGAAGCCAGGGAGAAAAGATGAGAGAGAGAGTGAGAGAAGAGAGAGAGAGAGGGAGAGGGAGAGAGGAGGAGAGGGGGAGAGGAGAGGGAGAAGAGGGGGAGGGGAGAGAGGGGAGGGAGAGGGGGAGAGAGAGAGGGGGGGGGGAGAGAGGAGGGGGGGGGAGAGAGAAGAGGGGGGGGGAGAGAGAGGAGAGGGGGGGGGAGAGGGATAGGGGGGGGAGAGAGAGAGAGGGGGGGGGAGGGAGTGAGAGAGAGAGACGAGAGGAGGAGAGAGAGGAGAGGGAGGAGAGTTTTGAGAGGAGAGAGAGAGTGAAGAGAGAGAGGGGAGGAGAGAGAAAGAGAGAGAGGAGATTTGCGAAAGTATTTTCACAAGTATGGGGGAATAGAATACTCTTTAAACCCAACACAACCACAAATACACTTACGTTGAGCTCCACAGGTGCGGCCGGCTGGGCGTCCCGCGTTCCCGGGGGTGGGTGGGTAATGAGCCCAAACCCTGTTCTTTTTATTAAACTTATTATTTTCCCCCTATGGGGGAAAATACCCCAAAAGGGAATGTTTTTTAGTTCTCAGGTTCACGAAACGGTTTTGGCACGCTGGTTCAACACTTTAGCTCGGTGATTCGTGCATTGTGTGTGGTTCATCATTTTAGGCTTGGGTTCGTTTGGGGGTTTTTATAGTTCTGGGGAGGACAGTTTGTTTTGAATTAATTACTATTTCCTTGCTTAGAGAGGGGAAGGGGGAATTTTATATCATTATTTTGCGCCCTTTTTTTAGAAGGGATGTTTGTCATTTGCTGTGCACTCAATTTTTTCGTGTTGTTTTTTTTTTTTTGTTTCTCTCTATCTCACTTTCTTTCTCAATTCACGTGGGTCGCCCCCCAGTCACTGAGATTCCTGTCAAACACAAAGATATTGAGATAAAAATGTCGACGCGGTATCTTTAAGAAAACGTTTATTGTTTCCCAATCACCCCATGATCGCTTAATAATACGTCCTTAACATTCCGAGAAAGGAACGAGTTTGAAAGGGGGACTTTGTCTTTTAAAAAATGAGTTTTTAAAAGGAAGACCCCCTTTAAAATTCTCAACAAGGACTAGGGCCTCCCTTGAAAATCCTTAAAATTGGTACTGGAGTCCCTTAAGGATTTACTTTGGCACGACATGAGGCCGACGTCCATTCCGGGTCACTTCCCACTCGCTACTGCGGTGCCAAGGCCCGTGGCGCCGGGGCCAAACCGGAGCGGGGTCTTCCAAAACTTTTCGTTCAAGTTCGCCTCCTTTTTCCTCGCAATGTGTCGTGGTTTCGTGGTCTTTCTTCGATTTCGATTTTTTCGTGATGTTGTTTTGAGATGATGCGCTTCAGATGTTGTGGAGAAGAGGGATACGACCGCGTACAGGAGGGGAATACAGTGCGATATTCGGCCTGGCTGAGCGACAGCGGAGGGACGGAACCTTCCTTAACTTTTCGTCAGAATCCGAATGACATTTTTTTTTCGTAATTATTCACCATCCCACGAGAGTCAAACGTGTCGAATGATCTTCTTGGCTCTAATACACTCCGGAGTCTGCCAAAACCCTCGATTTCAAAGGCTTAAAGGCAGGAAATTCGACATAATATTGAACTAAGGTTTTGTTTTGTTGACGGTCTCTATGCCAACCGGACGACGCCGCTGCCAGACTCGCGACTCTGTTTTCCTGCCGGGCGCCGCAGGAGAGGGGGTCGTACAGCCCCTTGGCCTCGTCAATGATTTTTAAAAGGTTGCGACTTGGAGAGCTATTTATTTGTCATGATTTCATTTCTTGTTAACGACCCACCTCGTTCCTCTCTTTCTCCATCTCTCTATCTTCTCTTTCATCCATCTGTACCCTTATCTCTCATCCTGAGGTCCTCGGCAATGGCGACAGCGGACGGGCAGCGGCGCCAGAAAAGGACATTAAGATTCGTCTAATTTCCCTCCACTTGCTGTCCTCATCGATCCTCCGTCCTGTCACGTAACGCGGTGTCACGGGGCGTCACGGCCGCGAAGTGACGCCCTTCGTGACGGGACGAGTTCACTGTATTATTTACCAGTTCTGAGAAGCGACAAACACGAGCGTCATGATGAGATCAGAGGCGCCGATAGACACGCACGCAAACGCTACGTACGCACGCGGAAATCTCACACAAACGCACGACCACATAAGCGTAAACATGCAAACACGTACGCGCATAAATACACCTTATACGAATATAGATGTGCACACTCAACACACACACGAACGCATACGCACACATATACATACATACACGCATAGATACACACGCTCATTTATGAATGCATGTACACACCCAAACACACATATGAATGTATACGCACACATGAATCTCACGCAAACGTATATCCGCACAAATTTACGTATACAAACACATACGCACATAAATACGCACACACACTACCAAATGAACAGACGCACATACGCGTACATAAATGAACATACATAAACACTCACGCAAATATATATACAAATACAGTCTTACACACATACGCACACATACGCACCCCCCCCCCCCCCCCGCATTTCACACGAACGCACAGACATAAACAAATAGATAGTAACAAACGCCACACGCACACGAA
>NC_061829.1:41506532-41511532 GCF_019202785.1 Penaeus chinensis
CTGAAATATTAAAATATTTAAAACGTTAAAACTCTATCAATAAATGTCATATATAACAATACATATTATATTAAAAATCGAAGCATAAATATTATGCTCTAAATGTCTAAAAGCAGAGTATACTGATAGACTGAGATGGACCTGTTGCTACCTTCTCTGCTAGTCTGCCTTTGAGTGTTAATCTTTGGGGTCTTCGTTGGAATCCATTTGATCTCATTTCCTTTTTCTCTGTTGCTCTTTTTCATTCTGATTACTTCCACTATTTCAGTGTTATTCCCAATCATTATTCCTTCTTTTTCTTATGTTTCTTCTGGGGTTAGGTTTAATTCTACTGGGAAAATTGTGCCATATGAGCATCCTATGTTTTTGCTTGATATCAGCTGTTTGCATTTTATTTCCCAGGCTCCCTTTTTTTTTCTTTTCTTTTTTTTTTCTTTTTTTGGTTTAGAGGTTTTAATTTAGAGATGTCATTTCCCTCGAATCTTATGGCCTCCCTGTCCCTAGAACTCTCAGGGAATTTTCAACAACATAATGTTTGAAAGTTCGAGGCCTCAGATTCACCACTTTAGTTAACCAATTCATCCCGGATTTATGTTCTCTCCCCTGTAGTTTTTTGTGAATGTTGTTACATACAGATGGCTTCATATGTGCTCAGCCGGCAAGGAGTCTATCAGTAGGCCTTAGTGACCGATCCTGATTTCCCCATTCCTTGAATTGGCCGGAAAATGTGTTTTTCTTTTTAATACAGGTGACATTGATACTGTTATCATTGTTATTGATGTTATGATTACTAAATTGTAATTAAAATCTCAATAACATTTAAGACAACGAAATAATGCAAAAGACCCTTTCCATTCGAGCTATATTCTGCTTTTCTTGCTAATGCACTGGTGTGTCTTCGGTTGTGATCGGGTTATGATCTGTGAAATTCCTGCTGGTTCAGCTTGGGATTCAGGTCTTCCTCAATGTCATTATTCACTCGTGGTCTTCTATTTTAGTGAGAATCGGAGTCCATATCACTCTTGCCAGGGTTTCTCCTGGATCTGGACGGAGATTTGTGTCCATTAAATTGTTTTACGTACACTACGCTCAAGAGATTTACAAGCACCGTTAGATGTTCGTTCTAAGGTACAAACCGGCTAGCAGATCGTTGAAATATATCTTGACTGATTGATTTAGACCTTTAATTAATATGAACGGATTGTTGAAACTCGTGGTTGCAGATCTATCTTTTAATTGGATCAGTACTAAAAAAAAATACCGTTTCCTACCGCCCTATTTGTTGTTAGGTCGCTGCTTGTTGTTTTCCGGTTATTTCGAGATTGGGTTTTCCTCGATGTTATTCTGTAACCTTTCTCTCGTTCCCTTTAATCGGTTGTCGGGGTCCACTCTTTGTGCCGATTCAGGGTCTCCTGGATCAGAGTCGAGATGGATTAATTACTTAAAATTATCTTCTGCGTCATCAGCTAAGGACAGAATGGAGACCGGTGTCCATAAGACCAAGGTTTTTCACTTCACTCGAAAAGTTTCTGTTTGCTCAACAAAGGGTTAATGTGTTAAACTGGGTTAGCCCTAACAATTGCTCTCGTGATTCAATCAAAGGTTATTTCAGGTAGATTTAATACTATTTTTGATCGTTGAAACTTCAGATCAGTATGGCAACATTCTGCCCCAGTACTTATCACTAATCACTGTAAAACCTTACGATGTATTAAATTTATTCCTATTTTTATATATGCCGTCATTATTGATATAGTCCTTCATATATATCATTATTGCCCAAGAAACTAATAGGTTCTTCTTTTAATAGATGTTGTATTTCTCGTGTCTATGTACTTCGAGTGATTGCACTGGTGTGAGTGTAGTTTCTTTTTGTTTCGTCTACCACTGTGTTTCTCCAACCCTGTGTCTCTATGATGTGTTTTCCTTCTTGTTCTGTGTAATACGACGTAGGAATGGCAAAATGGGATTATATGAAACACTGTGTGCAAAAAGAACTTTCAAATTTATTTCGTAAAACTATAGTTCCTTGGCCCGTCATCCACTAACTTCGGGGGGAAAGACGGACAGGAATCTACAGAGATGACTTTATATCTCTTTTTTATAGTGCTTACGTTTAATGACAGTTTTCTTCTAATGAGTTCCTAGAGTCAACACCAATTCACCTTCACTCACTGATGCACCAAGCTGAACTGCCTCCAGTCAGAGCAGACCCGGGGATGAAAGGGCACCTAGACAAGGGGCTGGTTGTTCGGTTGTGCGGATGCTGAGGTGACGGTTTCAGGAGGCGACTTGGTAAAACTATAGTTCCTTGGCCCGTCATCCACTAACTTCGGGGGGAAAGACGGACAGGAATCTACAAAGATGACTTTATATCTCTTTTTTATAGTGCTTACGTTTAATGACAGTTTTCTTCTAATGAGTTCCTAGAGTCAACACCAATTCACCTTCACTCACTGATGCACCAAGCTGAACTGCCTCCAGTCAGAGCAGACCCGGGGATGAAAGGGCACCTAGACAAGGGGCTGGTTGTTCGGTTGTGCGGATGCTGAGGTGACGGTTTCAGGAGGCGACTTGGTAAAACTATAGTTCCTTGGCCCGTCATCCACTAACTTCGGGGGGAAAGACGGACAGGAATCTACTGAGATGACTTTATATCTCTTTTTTATAGTGCTTACGTTTAATGACAGTTTTCTTCTAATGAGTTCCTAGAGTCAACACCAATTCACCTTCACTCACTGATGCACCAAGCTGAACTGCCTCCAGTCAGAGCAGACCCGGGGATGAAAGGGCACCTAGACAAGGGGCTGGTTGTTCGGTTGTGCGGATGCTGAGGTGACGGTTTCAGGAGGCGACTTGGTATTGTGTCCATTATCTCGAGTTAAAATAACTACCAAGATCGTCCACAAGCACTGGACAAACACAGACACAACTACAACTACAGCCTCACTACTAGTTAGTTTAGTTTAGTCCTTTATTTTACCACCCTGGCTAACTGCACAGGCGTGGGCAAGCTGTGGTACATTTAATGCATGGTCATAACATTACATAGGGGTATTGCATTTGAATTTTAGCCTATAACATTGCTATGAGTACTTTATCAGTTTAAGGAAAGCAACAATTGCACAGTCCTTTATCTACTTATCTGCAACGCCGGGATATAGCTTGAGCGTGGAAAAGCATTAATACATTTGTTTATTTTGTGGTTTTATTCCCTTAGATCTTCCTATCATCATAAGTAACTAAGGGTTGCATTTTATTGCATCAAATATAGCATAACTTGAGTGTCTCTGCTTCTGGCCGATGACAAATGGGTTAATGTTATTGAGAGCAACGCACGGAGATTGAGGGAAATGGACGCCGCCATCTAATAAAACAAATGGAAAATCCCACAACCCCCTTCCAGATTACAAACGCATAGTCATAACGTTTGGAATATCCTTACAGATATTAGAAAAAAACAAAGAGTAATTTTATTTGTAATATACCACATGAACAGATTATTATCATGCTGATGAAAATATGTTGAAAGAAAAGAAACAAAAACAGACATGAATAATGTATACTTTAAATCTAACATTAGTATACTCTTCTTGCTCCACCTAATGTATCTGTGTCAATATACACACGTATTGTGACATTGAAAATCACACTTTGACAATTCACTTTGAACTCTTCTAAAGAATTTTAGGGCACTCTCTCCTTGGTTTTGTTTTCCACTGAAAACCTTTTCCCACAATGCACATGCATTCCCTTTACCTGTTGCATACTTTTCGACCACTTTCAAAGCTTCCTGGAGGTTTAACGCCGACCACTCCGACACACTGCCCCTCCGTCTAACAGCTGCTGAGGCTCGCTCGTGCACGGCGACCCGATCCCCTGGTTCCCCACCGTGCCGCGTGCAAGGCCTTCCCCCGCTGGCCGCCGCCATGCTCGCGAGGCCTGTTCGGTGAGCCCGCTTTTCCGGTCCCGCGCTGCGCTCTGGTCCTGCTGCGTGTTTGGTGAGGCTGCACTCACGGAGGAAGACAATGTGTACACCAGCCTGCCCTCATCCATAGTATGACAACAACGTCGCAGGGAAATGACCTCAACTCACCGAAAATGATGATTTCCGAGCCCTCCTCCGGGTTCCTTCATTCGCGAGTCTTATGCTCAATGGCCAGCGAACCTTATGCTCGCTGCCTGAATAGTCAGAGGCCTCATGCTTCTACAGCGCAACGTAATATTCGACAAAATGAGTCTTATCTTTAAACAGCGAGCCTGTCCCGAACGCCTTTCTCCATGGTCTCCCTCCACGTGTTCTGACTCCTGTTCACGTCAGATCACGTGGAGGGAGACCATGGAGGAAGGCGTTCGGGACGAGCTCGCTGCTTATGACGTGCTTTCAGTAGCGATGAGGATGCTACTGCACCTAGTGCTAGACTAAGTGTATTTGCATCTGTGTTTATAAACACACACACACACACACACACACACACACACACACACACACACACACACACGCACACGCACACGCACACGCACACACACACACACACACACACACACACACACATATAAACATATATATATATATACATATATATACATATATGTATACAGATATATACATACATATATATATACACATATACATATACATACATTGTGTACGTGTAATTGAAAATGAAGGCGTAAACTCATGTTTCCTTTTAAATGTAATTATTATCATTTAAAAAAAAGTGATATTATTCAAAACCCTTAAAGGCGGTTGCCGTTCGAAACCGATGTCGATAGACGAAGGAAAAAGTATGATGTTGATAACTAAGAACTTGTATTTACTGCTATTTCCTAACATAATATCAGTAAAACAGGGATTAAAAATTTAATATAATTAAAAAAAAAACAGCGTAGGGATATCTCTATTTGTGATTTATAATATCAATAATGTTTATTTCTATATAAGTAAATTTCCTTGTAATCTTCGATAATCCTGTAAAGACATATTTGCATGTCCCAGT
>NC_061829.1:41516532-41521532 GCF_019202785.1 Penaeus chinensis
CGCATACAAAGTGTCATCTTTAAGAACGGCGAATTTCCACCCAATCTACATCAGTTCCCTGTGACCTCCAGGGACATACTGCCTTGGCGAGAATTCCTCCTTCGAGTTTTCCCCTTTGCTGCTCTCTGATTGGTCGTTGGCAAGGCCCTCGTTCGTGATTGGTGGCTCACTGGAATACTCGTCCGTGATTGGTCAGATTGGCGGCTTTATAAGAGGAAAAAGTGTGTTTTCATTAACGTGTTTTATAATCTTACGAGTGGATAATGGAGAAGAAGAAGAAGAGAGAGAAGAAGTAGAAGAAAACACGAAGAAAGAGAGAGTAGAGAAAGGGAAAGAATATGTTTAGACACAACTGATGATGCTTTTTTTTTTTTTTTTTGTGTTTAGGGGGAAATGTTACTTTATTTTCCCCAACTTCTGATAGAAATAGTAATATCAATAGAAATAATAATAGTGATAATAATAACAATAACAGGATTAACTAATTACTAATACCAATAGTAATAATAATCAGGATATCAATAATGATCATAATATTCATAATCATGATATTGATAATGATAATGATCATAATAATAATGATGATGATAATTATCATTATTATAATAATAACAATAATGGTAATAATGTTGATGATCATATTGTTGATATAATAATAATAACAACAACAACAGTAATAATAATAACAACAACAACAATAATAATAAAAATAACAACAACAACAATAACAACAACAACAACACAAATAACAACAACAATAATGATAATGAAAATAGTTATGATGATGACAAAATTATACAGATGATAATAACAATAATAATGATGACAATAATGATATTAATAACAATAACAATAATAACATCAATAATAATCCTGATCCTCATTCAGATCCACATCATAAAGATAATAATAAAAAAAAATGAAAATAACAACAGCGCCTGAGATACAGACAGACTTTGAACAGACACACACACAAAAAAAAAAAATAAACATCTTTCCTGTCTCGTTTTCTATCTTAGTAAAAAGAAAAAAAACAAAAACGAAAAAAAAAACACTAACTCGATATAGCAAATTACCAGAAATTCAAATTATTATACTCATAACACGAACTCATAAACACACTTGAACAGAGTGCATTAGTTCCGAAAATAACCGGAAATCCGTGTTAAGGAAACTATTTTTTTTTTCTCTTGTATACGCCTGGTTAGCCTTCAGTTCAGTCGCTTGTTTCCTGACCTTCCCTGAGAAATAATGAATTGATAAATTATAATACTGGTTAGCTTCGCGTTGAAAAAAAAAAGCAAACTTTACTGAATATGTATTGTTCACTTATTGGTTTGTTTGTTGTCATTGGTATTGTCATTATTGTTACTTTATTATTGATGTTATTATTAATATTGTTTTATTATCTATATTATTATTTTCATTATTATTACTATTATTATTTATATTATTATTATTATTATTACTATTATTAGTATTAGTATTAGTATTATTACTATTACCATTTTTGTTATTGTTGTTGTTGTTGTTGCTGTCATTGTTATTATCATTACTATCACTATCATTTTCATTATCATTATTATTATTAGCATTACTGATATAATTATTATAATTGTGTAGTAGTAGACGTAGTGTTAATATTAGTAATAATATTAGCCATAATCATGATTACTAGTAGTCATTATTTTCGTTAAAATTACTTTTATTTTTTTTATTATTATTAAATGTATTATTATTATTATTGTTATTGTTATTTTTATTTTTATTATTATTACTACTGTCATTACTATCATTATCATTTTTATTATTATTATTGTTATTATTATTATTGTCATTATTGTTATTGTAATTATTATCATTATTATTATTATTATTATTATCATTATTTTTGTTTATTACTACTATTATTATTATGATCATTATCATTGTTGTTATTATACTTACTATTATTATAATTATTTTTATTATTATTATCATTATCTCTCTCTCTTCTCTCTCTCTCTCTCTCTCTCTCTCTCTCTCTCTCTCTCTCTCTCTCTCTCTCTCTCTCTCTCATTCCTCTTCTCTCGCTCTCTTTGGCTCTCTCTTACTCTCTCTCTCCTTCTCTTCCTTCTCTTTCTCTCTCTCTCTCTCTCTCTCTCTCTCTCTCTCTCTCTCTCTCTTCTCTCTCTCTCTCTCTCTCTCTCTCTCTTCTCTCTCTCTCTCTCTCTCTCTCTCTCTCTCTCTCTCTCTCTCTCTCTCTCTCTCTCTCTCTCTCCCTCTATTATTATAATAATTATTATTATTAATATTTTTATTAGTATTATTGTCATCATTGTTATTGTAATTATTATCATTATCATTATTACCATTATTATCATTATCATCATTATTATTATTGTCATTGCTCTTACTACTACTACTATTATTATCATCATCATCATTAGTTTATTATTATCATTATTATTATTATTATTGTTATTATTATTATCATTATCTCTCCCCCCCTCCTCTCTCTCTCTCTCTCTCTCTCTCTCTCTCTCTCTCTCTCTCTCTCTCTCTCTCTCTCTCTCTCTCTCTCCATCTCTCTCCCACTCTTTCCCTCTCTCTCCCTATCTCTCTCTCTATCTTTCTCTCTCTCTTCTTCTCTCTCTCTTTCTCTGGCTCCCTCTGTCTCGCTCTCTGTCTATTGCCTGTCTCTCTCTCTCTCTCTCTCTCTCTCTCTCTCTCTCTCTCTCTCTCTCTCTCTCTCTCTCTCCTCTCTCCTCTCTCCTTCTCTCTTATCTCTATCTCTATCTCTCTCTCTCTCTCTCTCTCTCTCTCTCTCTCTCTCTCTCTCTCTCTCTCTCTCTCTCTCTCTCTCTTTCTCTCTTTCTCTCTTTCTCTCTTTCTCTCTCTCCTTCTCTCTCTCCTTCTCTCTCTCTCTCTCTATCTCTATTTCTCTCTCTCCCCCTCTCTCCTTCTCTCTCTCTGTCTCTCTCTTTCTCCCTCTTCCCTCTCTCTCTCCTTTAGACAGCCACAGAGTAAGTGCCTAGTCACCATGATTTAATCTGGGTCATGATTCATTTTCTTTTTTTACCGCAGGACTAAAATGCAATACGCATGCACATAATTACACGCATTCTTTGATAAATCCCCGTAAATATCACATTAGGGCCATATATAATTTATACGTCGTACATACATATATATATATACCTTTGACGTCTCTCATGCTGTTGCAATTTTAAGCAAGCTTCGTTTCACTTCGTTCTCCTGTTTATCATTTTTCCCCCCAAACAAGAGGCTGTTACTAAGGCACCTGTTGCAAAGCGGTGACTTGCAACATTTGCATTGTTTTTGTGTTGCATCCGATTTTCAGCTTCACCGTGCCTGGCCCTCAGCGGCTAAGGTCGGAGGGAGAGGGGGGGGGGGTGTACGAGTGGGGCCCTCTGCGGGGTGTGGGGGGATCGAGCAAGGGTGTACATACATATGTGTGTGTATACATATATACATATATATACATACACACACACAAACACACACATATATATGAATAGATGAATAGGATATGAATATAGATGTAAATACATATAAGACTAACGTGTATGTGAATACTGCCAGAATAATTACCCTGAAAAGTGTTTTTGTTTGTTTTTGTCCTAACTGTTCATTTCCCTGTTTTCCTTTTTGCGAGATCCAGAAAGCGAAAAATAAATAGATACATAGATAGACCGAGAGTAAATAAATAAATAAATAAATAATAAAGTAGAATAAGTCAAAAAGAAATGAAGCTTATGACAAAAAAAAAAGAAATAAAGATATACTACGATTATATATTTTCTGTCTGTCTTTCTTTTCTTCTTTTTCTTTTCTATCTTTTTCTCTTTTTTTTTCTTTTTCTTTTCTTTCTTTCTTTCATTTCTTTTTTTTTCTTTTTTTCTTTCATGTTTTTCCTTCTTCTTGTTTTCTTTCTTTCTTTTTGTTCTTTCTCTCTTGTTTTCTTTCTTTCTTTTCCTTCTTTTCTTTTTCTTTTTCTTTTTTTATTTTTTCTTCTTTTTCCTTTGTTCTTTCTTTCTTTTTATTTTTTGCTTCTTTTTCTTTTTTCTTCATTTTCTTTTTTCTTTCTTTCTTTCTTTTGTATCTTTTTATTTTTTTACTTTGTTTCTTCTTTTCTGTCTTTCTTTCTTTCTCTTTTTTTTCTTCTTTACCTTTTCCTTTCCTTCTTTCTTTCTTTTTAATTTATTTTATAAAAATCCATCACGGAAATTATTCATTTCGCTTATATTCATTTATCCATCTATCTATTTACTTAGCTATTTATATATCAATTAATTTAATCATCCATTTAAATACTTATTGATTTTAGTATTGTTGACTTTTTGTGCGTGTGTTAGTGTACGTATATGTGTGTGTGTGTGTGTGTGTGTGTGTGAGAGAGAGAGAGGGAGAGAGAGAGAGAGAGAGAGAGAGAGAGAGAGAGAGAGAGAGAGAGAGAGAGAGAGAGAGAGAGAGAGAGAGAGAGAAAGAGAGGGAGAGGAAGAGAAAGAGAGGGAGAGTGTTTGTGTGTGTGAGGTATGCGTTCGCTGTACTTTCCAGTTTCTCTCAAGCATTGCACGTGAGTCATGAGCGTTGCATCAACAGTAATTTCTGTGTTTCTGTGAACTCCCTTCACTGGCGCTCGATTTATAAGATAAGTTGGTCAAAGATGCCGTAATATGGACGGTATAAAAAGACTGAGAGAGAGAGAGAGAGAGAGAGAGAGAGAAGAGAGAGAGAGAGAGAGAGAGAGAGAGAGAGAGAGAGAGAGAGAGAGAGAGAGAGAGAGAGGGAGAGAGAGGAAGAAAGATACACAAAACAACAAATAGATAGATAGATAGATTAATATATGTATAGATAGATGGAAAGATAGAAAGATAGAGAGATAGAAAGAGAGAGAAAAAAAAAAAAGAGAGAGAGAGCATCTGCGAAAAGTGGAGAAAGAAAAAGCAAGTGAAAGATACATAAATAAAGAGTGAGTGAGAGAGAGAACATTTGAG
>NC_061829.1:41525226-41530226 GCF_019202785.1 Penaeus chinensis
ACTAAAGAAATAAAAGGAAAGAGAAATCTTAAAACAAAGGAAAAGAAAGAAAACAACAGAAAAAAGCAAGAAAGAAAATACACGAATATGCAAATCAATTTCTCGCCGATCCAACAGCCTCTACGTACAGTACACATACACTTAAAATCTTTTTTTTTTTTTTTTTTTTTTTTTTTTTGTCATGATTATGATATAACTAATTTCTTCAGCAAGCTCTATCTCATATATAACTTATTACAACTATATCTAAAACATTTTCTTCTTATACATAGATATATTTAGCTCATTACAATTCACTCTTTAATTAATATCCTTCATTATTACATTTATATAATTTACTATAACTATATTTATAATAAATTTCGTGTATACATGAATATACTTAGCTCAGTACAACTCACGTTTTAACTACTATCATCATCATCATCCTTTAGGGGCTAACGCCGGCAGGGGCGCATAGCCGCATCCACCTTTCATTTCCACCTACGAGGGTCCCTCACGGCGAGCCATGATATTGGTCTTGGTCCAGGAGACCTCTAGCCCCAGGGGCTTTGCTTCATTCCTAAATGCATCAAGAGCCGCCACAAGGGTTTCCAGAGATTCAGAGAGCACGGCAACATCATCAGCAAAGTCAAGGTCTGTAACCTTGATATTGCCATGAGTTGCTCCACAGTGACTTTGGACAGTAGCTCTACCCAGTATCCAATTCATGCAAGTGTTGAAAAGTGTTGGTGCAAGAACACAGACTTGCCTCACACTTGAACTAACAGGGAAGAAGCTCGACAGGTCCCCACCACACTTTACAGCACTTTCAGTGCCTGTTTACAGGTTTGCTATTAGTCCAATAATCTTTGTTGGAATTCCTCTTAGCCTCAGGATCTCCCACAGTGATTCGCAATGCACCGTCTTCGCCATCTTGAGGTTGATGTAGGCTGCGAGCAGCCACCGTCCGAACTCACAACGGCGCTCTACAATGACTCGAAGCGCAAGGATGCGGTCTATTGTGGACTTACCAGGAGTGAATCCAGATTGCTCCGGCCTTTGGTGCCTCAACAGTTGGTCTCTGATACGTCTCAGAAGGATGTGCATGAGTACCTTGCCTGGTACACTGAGTAGTGTAATGCCTCGGTGATTGATGCAGTCTAAGCGATCCCCTACCCCCTTCCAGAGAGGGATGACCACACCCCTCAACAGGTCAGGGGGAAAAGTACCAGTCTGCCAGATGGCAGACAGGACTGCATGCAAGCCCCTTGCCATAGGTTCTCCATCAGCCTTTAACAATTCAGCTGGGATGCCACAAACACCTGCTGCCTTACCACTCTTCAGTTTGGAGATCGCCCCCCTGACTTCAGTCAGGGAGGGTGGATCCTCACTGATGGGTGGGTCTGGCAGAGGAATCTCAACATTACCCACATATATGTTAACTATTGGTGGATCAATCTTATACAACTGCTCAAAATACTCAGCCCAACGCACACGCACCCCATCAGGATCTGAGATTATCTGGCCACTTGCTGAGCAGACTGCAGTCATCTGTGAGGAGGGCTTGGAGTTCAGCTTTCTCAGGGCTTGGTAGGCAGGACGAAGGTCATTTATTAAGAAATGGCTTTCGTCCTCCTCTGCAAGATTACTGATAAACTGTTCCTTATCCCTTCTCAACAGTGACCTAGTCCTGCGCACCAGAGAACGGTGCAAGTTGCAGTCCCCTGACAATCAAGCCGCAAGACAAGCATCTGTGGCTTTCAGTGTCTCCTGCGAAATGGCATTCTGTCTTGCTCTTGGGCGTTCACCAATGGATTCCTGAGCTGCATCAAGCGTTTCACGCTTGAAGGTATCCCACATAAGAACAGGGTCTGTCAGGCCTTCGAGTGCAAATCCACGGGCACACTCGTCCTCCCTCAATCTGTCCAAATGAAACACCCTAGGGTGTTCATTTGAGCGACGGGGGGTTCTAAAGTGGACCCGGAGAGTAGCCACAACTAATCTATGATCAGTTCCACAGAATTCGGCACTTCGATACACCCTGTAGTTCTGGAGGATCCTCCACCGAGTGCTAACGAGGATGTGGTCGATCTCCTTGGCCACACTACCCATACCGCTGTACCAAGTCCAACGATGCGGGTCAGAGTGCTGATACCAAGAGCCAGAAATCCTCAATTTCCGAGACCTATCAAAGTCACGGAAAAGGAGGCTATTCTCGCTGCCAGCATCAGCTCCTGAGCCATGAGGACCGACAGACATCTCGTACCCAGCTCGATCACAGCCCGATACCGCATTGAAGTCGCCCAGAACAATACGAATATCTCGCTGAGGACATCTGTCTGCCACAGATGCAAGTTTGGCGTAAAACATCTCTTTCACCTCAAGTTTATATACATCCGTAGGAGCGTATACAGCAACAAGAGACATGAAGCCAAATGAAAGCTTCAGTCTCAATACCATAATACGCTCATCGACTGGAGTGACCTCAACTACCGAGGGTTGAAGTCTGCTGGAGATGGCTATGGCTACTCCCTGGAGATGGTGGCCATTGCTGAGGCCCGACCAGTAGTAGGGATAGCCACCCACACTAATCGTACCCCTGCCAGGTCTTCTCACCTCCGAGAGAGCAGCCACCTCAACTCTTAGCTGCTTCAACTCCCTCGATAGTAGTGGTAACCGATCGTCCTGTCGCAGGGAACGGAAGTTCCAAGCCCCCACCCTAACAGTCTGCCTGAGGTCTAACCTCAGGCAGTCATTCCGGGTGGGCGCCACCTCTGCCATCCATACCGACGCCGCCCCATATAGAGGAGGTTGGCTGGTTGCAGGGCTCCCTGGGGCGTTCCCCCACAAGCAGCACGCCAGGTTGGCGGCCGCTGGGAAACCAGATGGGATGGCGGGTAACCCCCCCTCCCCACCCGAGTCCCAGCGGTCGTCAACCCAGAGGGACCCACAGCCCGCCGTTCTTGCTGGGTGAGAGGGACTTTAGCCCTCCCCCCAGCACCAACAACTACATGTTTCGTTGCCAGTGGTTATCTCAGGGGGGGGGGGGGCGGCTGGCAAGGCCTGCCTCCCCACAGCCGCCCATTGACCCCAGGGGGCACGGGGGCAGGAGTTAGTACAAAGCCAGAGCGTATCCACATGCCGGTGGGCCTTGACTCCGTACCTTTAGGGCCTCCTGCTGCTCCAAGAGCCTCCACAGTTCAGCCTAGGACCGCAAGGTACCTAGTTTCCATGGGTGGCCCCGAGGAGGCACTGCAGAAGTCTTGATGATGGAGAGGCTATGAGCTGGCAGGGGAGTCTTATGCATAGCTGCTCCCTTTTCGCACCAGGCTAGCCAGCGGTGGCAGCTATAAGCGAGAAGGCATGCAAGCACTTGACACTAACTAGGCTACCACACCATCGCTTCACATCACCCCGAGAAAGCACCCACCCATGAGAGTCCCTTTAAAACTATATTCTAATTATCATTGTTTTAATTTATACTACATATTATTGTATCTGACTCATTATAACTCATGCTTTAACTAAACAGAAAATAATTGTATCTAAATTTATGATTATCATCTAATCAATACTATTCGTTATCAAATTCATCTCACTATGTCCATTCATAATTATCATTACTTAATCTATATCATATATGATTATGTTAAACTCAATATAACGCATGTCCTAAGTTATATAACTATGTCTGTATGTCTTATACATAGACTAAACTTCCATGATTTTTTACTTTTTTATGAATATGAGTTATAATATTGAAATTGAATGATAATTAATCCCCTTCCCCTATTACTCCTAAAATCAAATTAGAAAATGATAATAATGATAATGTATGTGAATCTATTTCCATTTTGCTTAATTGCATAAGCGGATATAATTTTTTAGGATGTTAATTTAGATTTTCACTCTCTCTCTCTCTCTCTCTCTCTCTCTCTCTCTCTCTCTCTCTCTCTCTCTCTCTCTCTCTCTCTCTCTCTCTCTCTCTCTCCCTCTCCCGCTCCCTCCCTCTCTCTCTCCCTCCCTCCCTCTCTCTCTCTCTCTCTCTCTCTCTCTCCCTCTCTCTCTCTCTCTCTTTATCTATCTATCTATCTATCTATCTATCTATCTCCCTCCTATCTATCAAACGTATAACTCTAAATAGTGACTTAGTTCCAAGTATTTTCTCAAAGTATTAAAATCCTCAGATGTTCCAACAGTAAATAACACACGTCCTCTGCAATCAACTGGCTTAAAGAACTTGTTTTACGTTTCGTTCGATTCCCTTCACGTGGGAATACACTTCTTGGAAGAAGTGGTCAAAACATGTTCAAAACATGTTGCAGATAGGACGATAAATTGATGATGCACACACACACATTAATTCCCTCACTCGCTTACTCACTCACTCACACACAAAGACACACACACACAAAAACACACACACACATACAAACAAACACACACACACACACACACACACACACATACACACACACACTCACTAACTTACTACCTCACGCACACACACACACATAGATACACACACACACACACACACACACACACGCTCACTCACTCACTTACTCACTCACCTATACACGTAATTATAGGTAGACAAATAGATATACTGTAGATACATTTATATATATATATATATATATATATATATATATATATATATATATATATGAAGTGACTGGACAACACCCTTTACCACTGGTAAGTTATTCAAATTTAATATTCAATTCTTTTCGTTCAGCAGCTGTAATACTACTTACCTAATGATAATACCCAGTAACCTTTTCAAGCGAATTGAAGAACATTTAGGTTTCTCATTTAGGAATACTAATTATAAGTTAACAAGACCAACCAAATCTTCAATTAGAAGCCACGCTGAGTTAAGAAATCTTTTTCTTTTCCACAGAGGATTTTGAAATCTTAGACTTGTGCCAAATTGGTTTTGATCTCTAATATCTTGCTGAGTTTATAAATTTGGAAATTAAAGTTTAACCTTAATGAATATTCTTCCTTCACAG